>NC_092337.1:316925000-317231666 GCF_046630445.1 Rutidosis leptorrhynchoides
TTTCGGTTCAATGACCTAGTCTTCAACTTACGACGAATTTTAAAAATCATATTTTTAACTTAATGAGATAAAGTAAATTTTTGTTTTTAAATTCACACAACTTAAATATAAAATTCAAAATTAATATTAAAAATTCACACCAAACTTAAAAATTTGAAATGCATAAAATTAAAAATTCATATTTTAAAAATTAAAAATTCACACCAAACTTAATTTTAAAAATTCATATTATAAATTCACACCAAACTTATATTAATTTTTCAAATATTTACAATTTTAAAAATATTGTTTTTACAAAGTTTACAATATTAATTTAAGATTTAAATATTAATTTTTAAAAACATGGTAAAAATAAAATTAAAAATCTTTTTGGCTTTTTATCCCACTTTAATCAATCAAATATTATCAAAAATATGCGCCCCTCTTTTCGGTAAAGTAATTTCGGTTCCAAGACCTAATTTAACTCATGACGAATTTTTTAAATATTTTGGGTTGATTGATTAAAGATATTTATACCTTAAGAATAAACGTTAAATTTCGCAGTGATGTAATAAATTTTTGAATGATATCAATAATTTCGGTCGCCAAACCTAATTTTATTCAATACCAATTTAATACTTTTTAGCGAACAAATTAGCGTTTATTATCAAAAGGTTAAAAATAAAAATAAAAATAAAAACTGTACAGACATACCTGTGAAATAGATTTCTTAGTTATATGATCTATCCCATTCATAAGATAGTCGGTTTAATTGGTTTTCCATGGCTACATAGGCGTAACCTCGAGCATTCAGTGTCTTTTCTTCTAAACATATGAACGGTCCGTCTCTGCATAAAGTAACAAATTCGGTATTTGAATAGGTTTGATTATTTGAACATTTACCTCCATGTGACCATTTTCCGCATTTGTGACATCTTTCTAGGTGTCGTGCTCTTCTTTTCGCTGCGGATTTTGATTTTCCTTTACCAAATTGTAATTTATTATCTTCGCATCTGGATTCTTTTCTAACTCCGTCCATTCTTTCTCTGATTACTGATACTAATTCACTCGGTAGTATGTCATTATTACGTTTAGTGATCAAAGCGTGTAGCATTAGACCATGGTTTAGTTCACAGGCAGTCTTCATTTTGTAAAAACCTAAAAAAAAAAAAATTCAGAATGGGGGGAGAAGACTAGTTCTTTAGGGTCTGCTAGGGAAAGACCATTCGGGTTCCATTTTCGAGAACTACACGAAAACAGACAATCTAACTCTAACATAAATACATATTATCCTTTAAAGACTTGATTCTCCCCACACTTAGTTAGCTGTGGTGTCAAAATTGTGATTAACTTCTTTGTCGACTTCCATCGGACCATGTATGTAATGTTTAACTCTGTGACCATTAACTTTAAATTCAATCCCATTTGAATTTATTAATTCTATCGTTCCGTATGGGAAAACTCTTTTGACTATGAATGGTCCAGACCATCTTGATTTCAATTTTCCAGGAAATAGCTTGAATCGTGAATTGAAAAGAAGAACTATGTCTCCTTCTTTAAATTCTTTTGAACTTCTAATTCTTTTATCATGCCATTTCTTCGTTCTTTCTTTATAGATTAACGAATTTTCGTATGCTTCATGTCTTAATTCTTCTAATTCGTTTAGTTGACTTAATCGTAGACGTCCAGCTTCATGTAAATCAAGATTACATGTCTTCAAAGCCCAAAATGCTTTGTGTTCAATTTCTACTGGAAGATGACATGCTTTTCCATAAACAAGTCTAAAAGGTGTGGTTCCAATTGGAGTTTTGTAGGCTGTTCTAAAAGCCCAGAGTGCATCCTCCAATTTAATGGACCATTCCTTCGGATTTGATCCTACGGTTTTCTCTAGAATACGTTTTAAAGCTCGGTTGGTGTTTTCAACTTGTCCACTTGTTTGTGGATGATATGCGGTGGAGATTTTATGAGTTACTCCATATCTTTTAAGAACTTTCTCAAGTTGATTATTACAGAAATGAGTACCCCGATCACTTATTAAAGCTTTCGGTGTTCCAAACCTTGCAAAAAGACGTTTTAAAAAGTTGACTACAACTCGTGCATCGTTAGTTGGGAGAGCTTGTGCTTCCGCCCATTTAGATACATAATCAATGGCTACGAGTATATATAGATTATTATGAGATTTTGGAAATGGACCCATAAAGTCAATACCCCAAATGTCAAATACTTCACATACTTGGATGACATTTTGTGGCATTTCATCACGTTGACTTATTTTTCTGGCCCTTTGACAAGCATCACAGGATTTGCAAAGAAGGTGTGCGTCTTTGTAAATTGTAGGCCAATAGAATCCAGCATCATAAACTTTTCTTGCTGTTAGTTGAGGCCCATAATGCCCTCCTGTTGGTCCTGTGTGACAATGGTTTAATATTTTACTAGCTTCATCTCCAAATACACATCGGCGTATTATTCCATCGGGACAACTTTTAAATAGATGTGGATCTTCCCAGAAATAGTGTTTTATATCACTGAAGAATTTCTTTCGTCTTTGGTACGATAATCCTTTTTCAAGGAATCCACAAACTAAGTAGTTTGCATAGTCTGCAAACCATGGTATTTCTTTATAATCTATCTTCAATAGATATTCATCAGGAAAGTTGTCTTGTATGGCTGATTCATTTAGAACTTCTAATTCGGTATTTTCAAGACGAGAAAGATGATCAGCGGCGAGATTTTCTGCTCCTCTTTTATCTCGGATTTCAATGTCAAACTCTTGTAAGAGTAAGATCCAACGGATTAATCTTGGTTTAGCATCTTGTTTTGAAAATAGGTATCTAAGAGCAGAATGGTCGGTATAAACTACCGTTTTTGCTAGAACGAGATATGATCGAAATTTGTCAAAAGCAAAGACAATAGCAAGGAGTTCTTTTTCAGTAGTTGTATAGTTCGTTTGTGCTCCTTGTAACGTCTTACTAGCATAATATATAGGTTGAAATCGTTTTTCAATCCTTTGTCCTAAAACGGCTCCCATTGCAAAATCACTTGCATCGCACATTAGTTCAAATGGTAGATTCCAATTTGGTGTTATCATGATCGGCGCATTAGTGAGTTTTTCTTTAAGAATATTAAAAGATTTGATACACTCATCTGAAAAGATGAATGGAGCATCCTTTTCTAGGAGTTTATTCATAGGAGTGGCAATTTTAGAAAAATCTTTTATGAAACGTCGGTAAAAACCGGCATGCCCTAGAAAACTCCTAACTCCTCTAACATTGGTGGGATGTGGAAGTTTAGCAATTACATCTACTTTAGCTCTATCCACTTCAATTCCTTCTTTTGAAATTTTATGACCAAGAACGATGCCTTCTTTAACCATGAAATGGCATTTCTCCCAATTAAGAACTAGATTTGATTGTTCGCATCTAATTAGCATTCGTTCCAGATTAACTAGACATGATTTAAATGTATCACCGAAGACTGAAAAGTCATCCATGAAAACTTCCATGCATTCTTCTATCATGTCGTGAAAAATCGCCATCATACACCTTTGAAAGGTTGCAGGGGCGTTGCAAAGTCCAAATGGCATGCGTTTGTAAGCAAAAGTACCATAAGGGCACGTGAATGTGGTTTTCTCTTGATCTTCGGGTGCTATTGGAATTTGAAAATATCCGGAAAATCCATCTAGAAAACAATAGTAACTATTTCCGGCTAATCTTTCCAACATTTGATCAATGAAAGGTAAGGGAAAGTGATCTTTTCTGGTGGCGTCATTTAATTTTCTATAATCAATACACACACGCCATCCTGTTACAGTCCTAGTAGGAATAAGCTCATTTTTCTCATTTGTAATGACAGTCATGCCACCCTTCTTAGGTACACATTGAACTGGGCTTACCCATGGACTATCGGAAATTGGATAAATTAAACCTGCATCTAACAGTTTAATAATTTCCTTCTTAACAACATCTTGCATATTAGGATTTAGTCTTCGTTGGCGTTGCACATACGTTTTATGACCTTCTTCCATAAGGATTTTATGTGTGCAATACGAAGGACTTATTCCTTTAATATCATGAATCTTCCATGCAATGGCTGGTTTATGAGCTTTCAACACAGAAATGAGTTGTGATTTCTCATTTTCAGTAAGAGAAGACGATATTATTACAGGTAATTCAGATTCACCATGTAAATAAGCGTATTCCAAATGGTTTGGAAGTGGCTTTAACTCTAATTTCGGAGGTTCTTCTATCGATGATTTATATCGATATCTGTCTTCTTCTTTTAGCATTTGGATTTCTTCTGTTGTTGGTTCATATCCATTAGCTATAAGTGTAGCTAACATTTCAGCTTCATCAATTGGTTCATTACCTTCTCCTAAAGAACATTCTCCTGTTCCTTGTAATTCTGGAAATTCTTCTAATAATTCTGCATGTGCATCTATAGTTTGAATATAATAACATGTATCATCTGCAGATTGTGGTTGTTGCATTGCTCTATCAACTGAAAAGGTAACACTCTCATCCTCTATACTTAGGGTCAGTTTCTTACCGAACACGTCTATCATTGCTTTAGCCGTGTTTAAGAATGGTCTTCCTAATATGAGAGGAACTTGAGAATCTTCTCCCATGTCCAGAACAACAAAATCTACTGGAAATACTAAAGTACCAACTTTAACTAGCATGTTCTCCATTATCCCTCTAGGATATTTTATTGATCTATCGGCTAGTTGTATGCTTATTCTGGTTGGTTTCAATTCTCCAAGGTCTAGTTTAGTGTATAGTGAATACGGCATTAGATTTATACTAGCACCTAAGTCTGCCAATGCTTCTATTGAACTAAGACTATCCAGAAAACATGGAATTGTGAAACTTCCTGGATCAGATAGTTTTTCTGGTATCTTATTCAACAGCACTGCTGAACAATTAGCATTCATAGTAACAGCCGAGAGTTCTTCCATTTTCTTTCTATTTGAGATTAGATCTTTCAAGAATTTAGCATATCTAGGCATTCCTGAAATCACATCAATGAAAGGAAGATTTACATTTATCTGTTTAAACATATCCAAGAATTTGGATTGCTCGGCTTCAAGTTTCTCTTTCTTCATTTTACTCGGATAAGGAAGTGGTGGTTGATATGGTTTAACATAAGGTTTATCCTTAACTGTGTTATCTTCATTAACCTTTTCAACTACCAGTTCTTTTTCCTTATCTTGATCAGGTTGTGGTTCTTGTGGAGTAGGAATAGTTTCATCAGAAGTTACAGGTATTTCAGGTGGTTTAAGTGTTGTACCACTTCTTGTGGTAATAGCTTTAGCTGTTTCATTCCGGGGGTTAGCATTTGTATCACTAGGTAGACTTTCCGGTTTTCTTTCACCTATTAATCTTGCTAGGTTACTTACTTCTTGTTCCAGATTTTGAATAGAAGCTTGTTGATTTCTAAATGCTTGAGCATTTTGTTCATTGGTTTGTTTCTGAGAGGTGAAAAACTGCGTTTGAGTTTCAACTAGCTTCGTCATCATATCTTCTAAATTCGGCTTTTTATCATCGGTTTGTTGTGGTGGTTTGTTTTGAAAATTAGGTCGTTGCTGATTGTAAGTATTATTGGATACTTGTTGATTGCTAGGACCTTGTTGGTTGTTGTATGGAATATTTCGGTTATAATTTTGGTTTTGATTGTAAATCGGTCTTGGCGGTTGATAATTATTCTGATAATTATTTCCAGGCTTTTGGTTTATGTATGAAATATTCTCTCTTTGTTCCATTGTTAATTCAATACTGAGACAATCTTTTGTCAAATGTGGTCCTCCACACTGCTCACAACTAATTCGTATTGAGTGAATATCTTTAGTCATCTTTTCCATTCGTCTTTCCACAGCATCTATCTTTGCGGAAATGGAATCTAAGTCATGGCTAGAATCGGCTCTAGCTGCTTTAGATGATCTAACGATGTCTTTTTCTTGGTGCCACTCATGTGAGTGGGAAGCAGTGTTATCAATAATTTTGTAAGCATTAGTTTCGGTTTTCTTCATAATAGAACCACCAGCTGCTATATCTATGTCTTTCCTTGTAGTGATGTCACATCCTTGGTAGAATATTTGTACTATTTGACAGGTGTCTAAACCATGTTGCGGACATCCTCTTAATAACTTTCCATATCTTGTCCACGCCTCATATAGAGTTTCATTTGGTTTCTGTGTGAACGTAACAATTTCTGCTTGAAGTCTTACGGCTTTAGATGCAGGAAAGAATTGTTTAAGAAATTTGTCAACTAAAACATCTCATGTATCGATCGCCCCTTCAGGTAACGATTCCAACCAATCTTTGGCTTCTCCCTTTAAAGTCCAGGGAAATAACATGAGATATATCTGTTCATCCTCCACTTCTCGGATTTTAAATAGTGTGCAGATCCTATTAAAGGTACGTAGATGTTCATTTGGATCTTCCTTCGGCGCACCACTAAATTGGCATTGATTAGTCACCATGTGTAGAATTTGTCCTTTGATTTCATAATCTGGCACATTAATGTCTGGATGAGTAATTGCGTGTCCTTGGCCAGTGCGTTTAGCTCTCATTCTGTCTTCCATACTTAAAGGTTCCAGATTTTCCATAATTGAATTTGTTGAATCGGAATCACTAGAGGATTCTGATTTAATGGTTCCTTCCTCAACAATCTCTGTTTGAATGATTGGTGGTTCCGGGAGAAAGTTTAGTGGTTCAGGATCTACGAACCGTTCCTGAATATTTTTCGGATTCTCAATTGTGAGGTCGGGTTCAAAAAATGGATTATCGGAAATTTGAACTGAAGTACTTGGTCGACTGGATGACGATTCTAAAGAAAAATCAACGGCGACAATGTTTGCTAGATGTCTTGATCGAGTTACAGGTGGTGAACGTACAAAAGGTGGTGAACGTCTTGCTCGGTGCATTCACTGAATATCCTATTAGTTTTTAAAAAGGAAAGAAAAATTATAATAAGTTATCCAATTAATAGACTTTTCTGATTTTGCCCACGTTTCGAATAGCCAAAAGATGCAGCAGAGGGGCAGGATTCGTTTGGTCTCGGTATAATTGAGGACTGTTTGGCTCCAATAACCCGGTCCACGTACAAATCCAACTATTACTACGAACCAGAAAATTTTGATGTCTATCAATTTAACCACTTAAAATAAATTTTCGTAATTTTAAGAAATTTAGAGAAGAAGTAGAAAAAAATCTAAGTCCTAAAAATTAGAATGGCGAGAAATAAGAGAGAAAAAGAGTGCGCGTCGAAAAGTGTCGAAAAATGAAAAAGACGAAGAGTGGTTTGTAAACACGCGGTTAATCCAACCTTATAACGATCACTATCTTAAAATTAAAGCTACAAATGGAGATCACTAATTGGAATTGTAATTGATACATAGGTAAACGCGTCGAAAAATAAAAATAAGAAAATAGCGCGAAAAATGGCGTCTCAAAATTCTAAAGCACCTAAAACTTAGTCTAAGGAATAAGCACTTAAGGGATTTTACGGCAAAGCCTAAAAATCTAAAGATGAAAATAACTATGGCAAAACTAAACTTAATACTAAAAGTTGTGACTGAGTCTAAAAATCTAAAGGTAATAAAACTTAAAATATATATTTTTTTTTTAAAAACGATTTTTTTTTTTCAATAAGCTTGTGTGCCCATAACAGTTGATGTAAGCTGATACTCCGTATATGTATGTAGAAAACAACTTTTCCAACTTTCTCCTTATCCCATAAAATAGCTTCATTCTTCTCCATTTAAAAAAAAATTTAAAAATAAAAAAAAATTGTACCTAATCATATTATAGTATAGTTTTTAGTAAGTCCGGTTCGTTCCACAGGGAGCTCGTGAAGTTTAACGCTATATTTTTTACACACAATATTTGTAAAAATACAAAAATATATATGTACTAGTAGTATTATTATTATAAAAGGGGGTTTTTTTTTTTACCGTTTAATGACCGGTTTGTCGATTTTTAAAACTTAAAATACAATTAAAACCTAATGTAAAATATAAAAAACTAAAACTTAATTTAAAGAGTAAGTAAATGACAGAAATTAAAGTGCAATAAATAAAAGTGCGATTAAATATGAAATTAAAGGGATTATGCTTATTTAAACTTCCGTAATCATGATGTTTGACGTGTTGATTTTAGTTTTATGCCCATGGGTTAATTGTCCTTTGTCCTGGATTATTTAATATGTCCGTCTGGTTTTTGTCCATAACAGTCCATCAGTCATAAATATAAAGTGCGAGTGTCCTCGTCAAATTATTCTTATACCCGAAGTTAAATATTTCAACAAATTGGGGACTTAAACTGTAACAAGATTTTAATACTTTGTTTAGTAATTACACCAGGATGTCGACTGAGTGTAACCCAAGGTTTTAATATTTTGTTATCAATTATACCAAGTGTCCTTGTACATAATTTCACCCCTGTTTTAATTATTCTAGTGGCTATTAATCCATTCCCGTGTCCGGTTAAATGAACGATTATTCGTACATATAAATACCCCGCCCATCGTGTCCGATTGAGTGTATATGGTAATTTATAGGGACGCCCAATTGTAAATCTTTATATTAACATTAACAAACTATCATTTAGTTAAACAAATATAAAGCCCATTAATTGCCCATAGTCTAATTTCCACAAGTGTCGTTCTTTTGTCCAAACCCCAATTATGGTACAAAGCCCAATTACCCAATTTTAGTAATTAGCCCAACATCATGATTACTTCGGATTAAATAAGCATAATAATAACTTAGCTACGAGACATTAATGTAAAAAGGTTGAACATAACTTACAATGATTAAAAATAGCGTAGCGTTACACGGACAGAATTTCGACTTACACACTCAAACGATCTCTATCATAAATCTTATTATTATCATAATTTAAAATTAAAATTAAGATTATTGTTATATCTTATTAAGTTAACATTATGATAGAGATATAGAATATAGATATTGATAATTGATATTGATAATAGATAGATGGATCGATATATAGATAGAAATATGATAGAAAAAGGTATCCTTAATTGAACGTAAATCATCGCCTTTTATAGGCAAAATATGAAATTGAATTTTCATTTACGACCCCTGAACTATGCTCAATTAACAACTTTTTATTATTTAATATTATTCTTATTATGAATTATTTAAATATTATATTTTATTCTTGTGCATAGTTGACTCGTAATTTTTACACCGTTGCGTCGAGCGTTGAGAGTTGACTGATGTCCCGGTTCCGGATTTTCGAACGTCCTTTCGTACAATTTTATATCGTGTACTTTGCGTTTTGTAACTTGTACTCTTGTCATTTTGACGTTCTTCATCAATAATTTGAACCTTTTTAATTGTATGTTGTACTTTTGAGCTTTTTGGACCTTTGTGTCTTCAATTCGTCGTTTTCGCCTTTTGTCTTCGCACTTATTTAATACAAACGAATATTACTTGAAAATGGAACAATTGCAACTAAAATCTTGTCTTTCTTGGGGGATAATGCTATGAAATATATGTTCCTTTTTAGCCTTATCAATATATATATAATATATATATATATATATATATATATATATATATATATATATATATATATATATATATATATATATATATATATATATATATATATATATATATATATATATATATATATATATATATATATATATATATATATATATTAAAGTATATAATAGTAATCGAACAAATTTATATATTATATCTTAAATTATGTATTATATATATTTAATTTGTGTATATATTTAAAATGATTAATATTTATATAGTTATCAATATATATATATATATATATATATATATATATATATATATATATATATATATTAAAAATACCTAATTTGTTAAAAATGTTAATATGATTAGTGCATACTTATATGTAATATTACGATAAGTATATTTTTATAACAATAATAGTAACAAAGGTTGCATTCGATTATAAAGATAATAGTAATAATAATAATACTGATAAAAATATTAATTATAGTAATAATAATAATAATTGTGATAAAAATAATAATAATGCCTCTAAAAATAATATTAATAATAATAATGATAATAATAATAATCCTAATAATAATAAAATGATAATTTTATTAAAAATGTTATTTTTAAATAATATTGATAATAATAATTTTTAATGA
Source organism: Rutidosis leptorrhynchoides (assembly GCF_046630445.1). Classification (NCBI taxonomy): domain Eukaryota; kingdom Viridiplantae; phylum Streptophyta; class Magnoliopsida; order Asterales; family Asteraceae; genus Rutidosis; species Rutidosis leptorrhynchoides. The sequence continues at coordinate 316,935,150 of NC_092337.1, forward strand.
AAATAATACTTTTACTAAAATGATACTATTCTTAATAATGCTAATAATGATAGTTTTAGAAATAATAATATTTATAATAATAATGATAATAATCATGACAATATTAGTTTTAATCATACTAATAATAATAATACTACTAATAATAATAATAATAATAATAATAATAATAATACAAATAATAATAATAATAATAATAATAATAATAATAATAATAATAATAATAATAATAATAATAATAATAATAATAATAATAATAATAATAAAATAGAGTACAACCTTTGAAGAACAAGTTTTCTAAAAAGAATGCCATAGATCGGGCTCGAACCCGCGACCTCTCGCTTGACCCACAACACTCCAAACCACTGAACCATTCGATATTTTACTAAATTAATTAGATTATTAACTTATTTATCCCGTTAATATAACTGTCTTCTTTTTCAGTATCATCCATTATCACATCATAATTTTAACATCATCAAATCTTGTCATCATCTTTTATTCAATCCACCTCTATGATTATACATAACCGTCATCATCATATCTTAATCATATCATAATCATACATTCATCATCATGTAACTCTCGAAACGTCATCCTAATCTTTTCGGCCCAACAATTAAACTGAGTCCACGAGCCCACTAAAGAAGTACTCGGCCAAACAAAGACAGCCCAACTCATTTTCAACCCCAAAACAAGCAAGGCCCATATAATAAGCCTATTTAGATTAGGTCCGTTAGAAGAAATTAGGATCATGTGGGCCATTTGTTTGATAGAATCAGAAAAGAAGTTCGATAACACCTGCAGCGTTTTTATTTATTTATTTAATTTTGTTTTATTTCCTGTGTTGCCTTCGTCCAAATAAAACGAAACAGAACTAGTAAACAGACTCGAACAGGAATACAATTAATAGCATCAGCTTAACTGGGGATGTTCCAAGGGTGTTCGGTCGATTGGAAATAGAAAACAAGCTGTAGTAGTCCGGTTTCAAATAGGAAGTGCACTAGCAGTAGTTTTCTAAAGGGTTCAATGGTGGGTTTCGTTGGGTTGAACTAGCGACTGGAATAGATGATAGAGAGAGTGTGAGATTGTGACTGGGAAACGAGTAATGAGTGAAGGTGTATGTAATATAGTGGCAGACAAGAATATAGTCAAAAAGTATAATAAAGTATACCATTGATTCATATAATATTTCTTGTACATCATTGATAGCTGCGTTCTTTTCTAAAAGTATCATGTGAATCTCGAATTTGCAGCTGCTTTGTTCAAGGGAAACAGAAGCAAAACAATGGTGGTGGACATGGGTTTGGTTTATGGATTGATAAATGTGATTATGTTGGTTCCATGGTTGTCGACAACAAAACAGAAATATGTGGTTTGAGGTGGCAGTTTAAGGGAGATGTGGTGGTTCGTGGTGCAGTAGTTCGATGGTGGTGGCGGTTTTATTATGGCAGTGATGGAGGTGGTGGACAAAGGATGGTGGTCTCGGTGGTTAGTGGTGGTGAGGATGAACTAGAATCATAAACTGAAAGGGATTTGCAGTAGCTTCTTCGTGGGTTCGATGGTCCTTCAATGGTGGTGGTTTACGGTTGCTTTACAGCAACAAAACAAGAACAGTAATAATAGTAACGATGGAGTTCTTGGTGGTTATGGAAACAACGATGGTGGTTGTGGCCGGAGGTGGTTTATGGGTGCACAAAATGGTGGCTGTTGGGTTTACATCGAGCACTAGTTTGAGAATAAATCTAGAAATCGATATGCTGCAGTAGCAAAGTAGTAGCAAGAAAAACGATCAAAACGTTGATGGGTTTGATAGTTTTTGAGTGGTGTTAAGGTGACTACGGTGGAGGAGAATGTGAAAGTGATTATGGTTGTTGGTCGATATATTAAAGGAGAAAGATTGGTGATCGAGCTTGAAACAGAAGGGAAGGAGATAGAGATATAGGGAGAAGAGAGATGGCGAGTGGTTAGAGTTCAAGAAGATGGATATATATCTATCAATTTTATAACTATATAATATGATGATATGATACGCGGGTGCTATTATTAAAAGCAAAGTCACGGATGCGCATGATAGTGGATGATATAATAATAGAAAAGGAATAAACGTGTAGATTTCAAAAGCCATCACTCATTTTGTTTTTAATCTACCGACGTTTTACTATATCGTGTTCCGTTATTAATCAGTGGCGGATAAAAAAAAATACTCAGAAAAATCCCAAATTTTTAAATTAAATATCTTTATTTATTTTGGTCATTATGGAATAAAATTCGAGCATTGATAATGCTAAAAACGAACATATATTTCATAGCATTATTCCTCAAGAAAGACAAGCTTTTAGTTGCAATTGTTCTATTTAAAAGTGATATTCGTTTAAATAATAAAAGGTGAAGACAAAAGACAGATTCGACGAATTGAAGACGCAAACGACCAAAAAGCTCAAAAGTACAAAATACAATCAAAGAGGTTCCAATTATTGATAAGAAACGTCTCGAAATTACAAGAGTACAAGATTCAAAACGCAAAGTACAAGATATTAAATTGTACGCAAGGACGTTCGAAAATCCGGAACCGGGACCAGAGTCAACTCTCAACGCTCGACGCAACGGACTAAAAATTACAAGTCAACTATGCACATAAATATAATATAATATTTAAATAATTCTTATAATTATTTAAATATTATATAAATAATAAAAATCCGTCGGCAAGAAAGACTCCAAAGTTTGTGAGCTGTATTTTCAAACTCCGCGACTCGCGGAGTTTGAAGGCAAAAAGGGCCGAGAGTCGCGGAGTACCCCTGAACTCAATTCCCTATAAAGCCAACCGAATTCTGATCATTTTTCACATCCAATATATCCATCCATCTATCTAAACGTATATATTTATATTTACATTTTAATTTTAATTTTAATTTTAATTTTAATCCTAATAATAAGGGTATGTTAGCGAATGTTGTAAGGGTGTAAGTCGAAATTCTGTCCGTGTAACGCTACGCTATTTTTAATCATTGTAAGTTATGTTCAACCTTTTTAATTTAATGTCTCGTAGCTAAGTTATTATTATGCTTATTTAAAACGAAGTAATCATGATGTTGGGCTAATTACTAAAATTGGGTAATTGGGCTTTGTACCATAATTGGGGTTTGGACAAAAGAACGACACTTGTGGAAATTAGACTATGGGCTATTAATGGGCTTTATATTTGTTTAACTAAATGATAGTTTGTTAATGTTAATATAAAGATTTACAATTGGGCGTCCCTATAATTTACCATATACACTCGATCGGACACGATGGGCGGGGTATTTATATGTACGAATAATCGTTCATTTAACCGGACACGGGAATGGATTAATAGCCACTAGAATAATTAAAACAGGGGTGTGAAATGGAATAGAGGACAATAAAAAGGAAAATAAAAGCCAAGTGTGGGAAAATTCTCCAAGTTATTCAAAACATATATCACATATTTTTGTACAAATAACTGAAAATACTTTTGCTTTGGACTAAACTAAAAAGTTTTACCTGATTTACGGTAAGAAAGATGGATCTACACGATGAATCAATTCCATCATTAAAAGGAAGTAAAGTCTTCCGAAAAAGACACGCGCTTCTTGATTTAGGTCAAGAAGTTGTCGTCCAGACCAGCTGTAGGATGACGAAAAATCTAGAAAAGTCATCACTAAAATCAGTAGGAAATCCACGGACCTCATCATTAAACAGGGTCGCCAAGTGGTCAGATTTATCCTAACCATGAGAAGGATTTATCTCGTAAAATGGGGGGCACCATGCAAATTAGCTGGATAAGACTAATGAATCAGATCCCCATAAAGGATAATCTCCTTAAAAGATCAAAAATCAGCTTTTAAGCCTGATATTACTCAATCCTTGAGATTGACCTTAAAGATTGAGAATTACAAACTCATGGAATTCAATGATATCTAAACTCGAGCTTGAACGAGAAAATATTTTGATCAAAATTACAAACCGATTTGTTTTCTGAAAACCCTATTTTCAATGCGTTCATTACCATTGAACGTAAAATCCTAGGAATTCACCTGGAATTCATTAGGTCACCTGAACTAAATCGGGTGTCAACCGTAAGAACGGTGGTTGCATAGTGGTCAAAGACAGGACCTTGTGACAGACCGAAAAATCATAAGGGTGAGCTTTACTATTGCTCCTACCAAGGATAGTAATTGCGTCCGACACGTTATAGACCATAATTAAAAGCATGTCAGGGGACATTGCCTTAACAGTTGCTTGTTCAACGCTTTCCTTTACAACCGGACGGTAGTTTACCGAAAGGTAATATACGGGACAAGTAAACTGGACGTGTTGCTTTCCAAATACAAGGTTAGCAAGTGGGTGACACAAAACCGCAAGTTTTGAGCTAAAATTTTCAAATCTGAAACCCACCAAACCCACAAAAATATTTTGCAAACACCGGTAAAGGGTTATTCCCGAAAACTTATCTAGGGTAAAAACTAGATTTAATTTTCAAAAGATCAAATGTTTTCATAAAGATCCAATTTCCTTAATGGATCTAAATTTTTATAGTCATGTGGGACTGTAAACCATATCGTTACTACCATTGTTTATACCGCCGTATAGAAATCACTGATGTACAAAGTGTGAAGAATAAAGAAGTGATTCTAGTATTTCAAGACGATATTGCTTGAGGACAAGCAACGCTCAAGTGTGGGAATATTTGATAATGCTAAAAACGAACAGATATTTCATAGCATTATTCCTCAAAAAAGACAAGCTTTTAGTTGCAATTGTTCTATTTAAAAGTGATATTCGTTTAAATAATAAAAGGTGAAGACAAAAGACAGATTCGACGAATTGAAGACGCAAACGACCAAAAAGCTCAAAAGTACAAAATACAATCAAAGAGGTTCCAATTATTGATAAGAAACGTCTCGAAATTACAAGAGTACAAGATTCAAAACGCAAAGTACAAGATATTAAATTGTACGCAAGGACGTTCGAAAATCCGGAACCGGGAGCAGAGTCAACTCTCAACGCTCGACGCAACAGACTAAAAATTACAAGTCAACTATGTACATAAATATAATATAATATTTAAATAATTCTTATAATTATTTAAATATTATATAAATAATAAAAATCCGTCGGCAAGAAAGACTCCAAAGTTTGTGAGCTGTATTTTCAAACTCCGCGACTCGCGGAGTTTGAAGGCAAAAAGGGCCGCGAGTCGCGGAGTACCCCTGAACTCAATTCCCTATAAAGCCAACCGAATTCTGATCATTTTTCACATCCAATATATCCATCCATCTATCTAAACGTATATATTTATATTTATATTTTAATTTTAATTTTAATTTTAATTTTAATTTTAATCCTAATAATAAGGGTATGTTAGCGAATGTTGTAAGGGTGTAAGTCAAAATTCTGTCCGTGTAAAGCTACGCTATTTTTAATCATTGTAAGTTATGTTCAACCTTTTTAATTCAATGTCTCGTAGCTAAGTTATTATTATGCTTATTTAAAACGAAGTAATCATGATGTTGGGCTAATTACTAAAATTGGGTAATTGGGCTTTGTACCATAATTGGGGTTTGGACAAAAGAATGACACTTGTGGAAATTAGACTATGGGCTATTAATGGGCTTTATATTTGTTTAACTAAATGATAGTTTCTTAATGTTAATATAAAGATTTACAATTGGGCGTCCCTATAATTTACCATATACACTCGATCGGACACGATGGGCGGGGTATTTATATGTACGAATAATCGTTCATTTAACCGGACACGGGAATGGATTAATAGCCACTAGAATAATTAAAACAGGGGTGAAATTATGTACAAGGACACTTGGTATAATTGATAACAAAATATTAAAACCTTGGGTTACACTCAGTCGACATCCTGGTGTAATTATTAAACAAAGTATTAAAATCTTGTTACAGTTTAAGTCCCCAATTAGTTGGAATATTTAACTTCGGGTATAAGGATAATTTGACGAGGATACTCGCACTTTATATTTATGACTGATGGACTGTTATGGACAAAAACCAGACGGACATATTAAATAATCCAGGACAAAGGACAATTAACCCATGGGCATACAACTAAAATCAACACGTCAAACATCATGATTACGGAAGTTTAAATAAGCATAATTCTTTTATTTCATATTTAATTTCCTTTATTTTATATTTAATTGCACTTCTAATTATAGCACTTTTATTTGTTGTTATTATATTTAAATGCACTTTTAATTATCGTACTTTTTAATTATCGCAAGTTTATTTTATCGCACTTTTATTATTCGCAATTTCATTATCGTTATTTACTTTACGCTTTAAATTAAGTCTTGTATTTATTTATTATTTTACATTTGGTTTTAACTGCGACTAAAGTTTTAAAATCGACAAACCGGTCATTAAACGGTAAAAACCCCCCTTTATAATAATAATATTACTTATATATATATTTGTATTTTTATAAAAGTAAACTAATATAGCGTTAAGCTTTGTTTAAAGATTTTCCCTGTGGAACGAACCGGACTTACTAAAAACTACACTACTGTACGATTAGGTACACTGCCTATAAGTGTTGTAGCAAGGTTTAAGTATATCCATTCTATAAATAAATAAATATCTTGTGTAAAATTGTATCGTATTTAATAGTATTTTCCTGCTAAAATTAATAGCTATTTTATATACACCTCGCATAACTATCAAGTATTTTTGGCGCCGCTGCCGGGGATTCGCTTAAAAGCCGGAAGCGCAACGCTAATTGAAAAAAAAAAGATTTTTAGTTTACTTTTATTAAAATTCGTTTTTATAAAAAATACGTTTTAAATATTCATAAATATTAAAAGAAAAACAAAAATATAAATATTTTTATGAGTTTGATAAATATTTAAGTTTTATAAAGTTTCTTTAGTTTGTAAAAATATAAGTTTTATTTAATTTATTTTATAAATATAAAACCGAAAAAAAATATATATATATATATATATAAATCTAGCTTTAAGATTTTTATTTATAAAATTATAAAGTAGTTCTATTTTTATTCTAGTTTTTAAAATATAAGTTATTATTATATAAAAATTTTAGATTATAAAACAGAAAATATAAAACAGAAAATATAAAATAAAAAAATAAAAAAAACGCGTCAAATTTTGAACTGTACCAGAGTTGAATTTTGTAACCCCGCGACTCGTGGGGTTTGCTGCTTGAAGTACCGCAACTCGCGGAGCCACTCTGACACCGACAGAAACCCTAATCTGCATTTAATTACGGGTAATTATTAATTATTATTATTATTAACCCTAGTTAATTATTATTATTATAATTAGTTTTACTTTTTATTTAATTTATATTTTAGTTAAATTAGTTTAATTAAATTGTAAAATTAATAGTTTTAATAAATAAATAATATAAAAATAATATTTTTATAAAAATTGTATTTTTTACAACTTTTTGTATATTTTTATATTTTGTCTCTTTTTAATTGTTTTAGCGTAATATTTGTATTTTTAGCTCATATTTAGTTTTAAACTTAGTTTTTGCCATAGTTATTTTTACTTCTAGATTTTTAGGCTTTGCTGTAGAATTCCTTAAGTGCTTTTTCTTTAGACTAAGATTTAGGTGCTTTAGAATTTTGCGACGCCTTTTTAAGTTTTAGTTTCTTTTCAAGTTATTTCCATTTGGGATATAGTTTTTCCTGTAAGCTTTAATATTTTTAGACGACTTTTACCTATGTATCAATTATCATTCTAATTAGTAATCTCAATTTGCGATTATAATTTTAAGTTAGTTGTAGTAATAAGGTTAGGTTAGTCAATTGTTTTTAAGTTTTATAAGTTTCTTTTATTTTTCCGTCACCTTTTATTTTTCAACCATTTTTCTTTTTCGACCTTTTTCGACGAACTCTTTTTCTTTCTTATTTCTCGCTATTCTAGTTTTAGGACATAGATTTTTATTCTACTTCTTATCTAAATTTCTTAAAATTACGAAAATTTATTTTAGGTGGTTAAATTGATAGACATCAAAATTTTCTGGTTATTAGTAATAGTTGGATTTGTACGTGGACCGGGTTATTGGAGCCAAACAGTTCTCAATTATATTGAGACCAAATGAATCCTGCCCCTCTGCTGCATCTTTTGGCTATTCGAAACGTGGGCAAAATCATAAAAGTCTATTGATTGGATAACTTATTATAATTTTTCTTTCCTTTTAAAAACTAATAGGATATTCAGTGAATGCACCGAGCAAGACGTTCACCACCTTTTGTACATTCACCACCTGTAACTAGATCAAGACATTTAGCAAATATTACTGCCGTTGATTTTTCTTTAGAATCATCATCCAGTCGACCAAGTACTCCAGTTCAAATTTCCGATAATCCATTTTTTGAACCCGACCTCACAATTGAGAATCCGGAGAATATTCAGGAACGATTCGTAGATCCTGAACCACTAAACTTTCCTCCGGAACCACCAATCATTCAAACAGAGATTGTTGAGGAACGAACCATTAAATCAGAATCCTCTAGTGATTCCGATTCAACAAATTCAATTATGGAGAATCTGGAACCTTTAAGTATGGAAGACCGAATGAGAGCTAAACGCACTGGCCAAGGTCACACAATTACTCATCCAGACATTAATGCGCCAGATTATGAAATCAAAGGACAAATTCTACACATGGTGACTAATCAATGCCAATTTAGTGGTGCGCCGAAGGAAGATCCAAATGAACATCTACGTACCTTTAATAGGATCTTCACACTATTTAAAATCCGAGAAGTGGAGGATGAACAGATATATCTCATGTTATTTCCCTGGACTTTAAAGGGAGAAGCCAAAGATTGGTTGGAATCGTTACCTGAAGGGGCGATTGATACATGGGATGTTTTAGTTGAAAAATTTCTTAAACAATTCTTTCCTGCATCTAAAGCCGTAAGACTTCAAGCAGAAATTGTTACGTTTACACAGAAGCCAAATGAAACTCTATATGAGGCGTGGACAAGATTTGGAAAGTTGTTAAGAGGATGTCCGCAACATGGTTTAGACACCTGTCAAATAGTACAAATATTCTACCAAGGATGCGACATCACTACAAGGAAAGACATAGATATAGCAGCTGGTGGTTCTATTATGAAGAAAACCGAAACTGATACTTACAAAATTATTGATAACACTGCTTCCCACTCACATGAGTGGCACCAAGAAAAAGATATCGTTAGATCATCTAAAGCAGCTAGAGCCGATTCTAGCCATGACTTAGATTCCATTTCCGCAAAGATAGATGCTGTGGAGAGACGAATAGAAAAGATGACTAAAGATATTCACTCAATACGAATTAGTTGTGAGCAGTGTGGAGGACCACATTTGACAAAAGATTGTCTCAGTATTGAATTAACAATGGAACAAAGAGAGAATATTTCATACATAAACCAAAGGCCTGGAAATAATTATCAGAATAATTATCAACCGCCAAGACCTATTTACAATCAAAACCAGAATTATAACCGAAATATTTCATACAACAACCAACAAGGTCCTAGCAATCAACAAGTATCCAATAATACTTACAACCAGCAAAGACCTAATTTTCAAAACAAACCACCGCAACAAACCGATGATAAAAAGCCGAATTTAGAAGATATGATGACGAAGCTAGTTGAAACTCAAACGCAGTTTTTCACATCTCAGAAACAAACCAATGAACAAAATGCTCAAGCATTTAGAAATCAACAAGCTTCTATTCAAAATCTGGAACAAGAAGTAAGTAACCTTGCAAGGTTAATAGGTGAAAGAAAACCGGGAAGTCTACCTAGTGATACAAATGCTAACCCCCCGGAATGAAACAGCTAAAGCCATTACCACAAGAAGTGGTACAATACTTAAACCACCTGAAATACTTGTAACTTCTGATGAAGCTATTCCTACTCCACAAGAACCACAACCTGATCAAGATAAGGAAAAAGAACCGGTAGTTGAAAAAGTTAATGAAGATAACACAGTTAAGGCTAAACCTTATGTTAAACCATACCAACCACCACTTCCTTACTCGAGTAAAATGAAGAAAGAGAAACTTGAAGCCGTTCAATCTAAATTCTTGGATATGTTTAAACCGATAAATGTAAATCTTCCTTTCATTGATGTGATTTCAGGAATGCCTAGATATGCTAAATTCTTGAAAGATCTAATTTCAAATAGAAAGAAAATGGAAGAACTCTCGGCTGTTACTATGAATGCTAATTGTTCAGCAGTACTGTTGAATAAGATACCAGAAAAACTATCTGATCCAGGAAGTTTCACAATTCCATATTTTCTGGGTAGTCTTAGTTCAATAGAAGCATTGGCAGACTTAGGTGCTTGTATAAATCTAATGCCGTATTCACTATACGCTAAACTAGACCTTGAAGAATTGAAACCAACCAGAATAAGCATACAACTAGCCGATAGATCAATAAAATATCCTAGAGGGATAATGGAGAACATGCTAGTTAAAGTCGGTACTTTAGTATTTCCAGTAGATTTTGTTGTTCTGGACATGGAAGAAGATTCTCAAGTTCCTCTCATATTAGGAAGACCATTCTTAAACACGGCTAAAGCAATGATAGACGTGTTCGGTAAGAAATTGACCCTAAGTATAGAGGATGAGAGTGTTACCTTTTCAGTTGATAGAGCAATGAAACAACCGCAATCTGCAGATGATACACGTTATTATATTCAAACTATAGATGCACATGCAGAATTATTAGAAGAATTTCCAGAATTACAAGGAACAGGAGAATGTTCTTTAGGAGAAGGTAATGAACCAATTGATGAAGCTGAAATGTTAGCTACACTTATAGCTAATGGATATGAACCAACAACAGAAGAAATTCAAATGCTAAAAGAAGAAGACAGATATCGATACAAATCATCGATAGAAGAACCTCCGAAATTAGAGTTAAAGCCACTTCCAAACCATTTGGAATACGCTTATTTACATGGTGAATCTGAATTACCTGTAATAATATCGTCTTCTCTTACTGAAAATGAGAAATCACAACTCATTTCTGTGTTGAAAGCTCATAAACCAGCCATTGCATGGAAGATTCATGATATTAAAGGAATAAGTCCTTCGTATTGCACACATAAAATCCTTATGGAAGAAGGTCATAAAACGTATGTGCAACGCCAACGAAGACTAAATCCTAATATGCAAGATGTAGTTAAAAAAGAAATTATTAAACTGCTAGATGCAGGTTTAATTTATCCAATCTCTGATAGTCCATGGGTAAGCCCATTTCAATGCGTGCCTAAGAAGGGTGGCATGACTGTCATTACAAATGAGAAAAATGAGCTTATTCCTACTAGGACTGTAACAGGATGGCGTGTGTGTATTGATTATAGAAAATTAAATGACGCCACCAGAAAAGATCACTTTCCCTTACCTTTCATAGATCAAATGTTGGAAAGATTAGCCGGAAATAGTTACTATTGTTTTCTAGATGGATTTTTTCAGATATTTTCAAATTCCAATAGCACCCGAAGATCAAGAGAAAACCACATTCACGTGCCCTTATGGTACTTTTGCTTACAAACGCATGCCATTTGGACTTTGCAATGCCCCTGCAACCTTTCAAAGGTGTATGATGGCGATTTTTCATGACATGATAGAAGAATGCATGGAAGTTTTCATGGATGACTTTTCAGTCTTCGGTGATACATTTGAATCATGTCTAGTTAATCTGGAACGAATGCTTATTAGATGCGAACAATCAAATCTAGTACTTAATTGGGAGAAATGCCATTTCATGGTTAAAGAAGGCATCGTTCTTGGTCATAAAATTTCAAAAGAAGGAATTGAAGTGGATAGAGCTAAAGTAGATGTAATTGCTAAACTTCCACATCCCACCAATGTTAGAGGAGTTAGGAGTTTTCTAGGGCATGCCGGTTTTTACCGACGTTTCATAAAAGATTTTTCTAAAATTGCCACTCCTATGAATAAACTCCTAGAAAAGGATGCTCCATTTATCTTTTCAGATGAGTGTATCAAATCTTTTAATATTCTTAAAGAGAAACTCGCTAATGCGCCAATCATGATAACACCAAATTGAAATCTACCATTTGAACTAATGTGCGATGCAAGTGATTTTGCAATGGGAGCCATTTTAGGACAAAGGATTGAAAAACGATTTCAACCTATATATTATGCTAGTAAGACGTTACAAGGAGCACAAACGAACTATACAACTACTGAAAAAGAACTCCTTGCTATTGTCTTTGCTTTTGACAAATTTCGATCATATCTCGTTCTAGCAAAAACGGTGGTCTATACCGACCATTCTGCTCTTAGATACCTATTTTCAAAACAAGATGCTAAACCAAGATTAATCCGTTGGATCTTACTCTTACAAGAGTTTGATATTGAAATCTGAGATAAAAGAGGAGCAGAAAATCTCGCCGCTGATCATCTTTCTCGTCTTGAAAATCCCGAATTAGAAGTTCTAAATGAATCGGCCATACAAGACAACTTTCCTGATGAATATCTATTGAAGATAGATTATAAAGAAATTCCATGGTTTGCAGACTATGCAAACTACTTAGTTTGTGGATTCCTTGAAAAAGGATTATCGTACCAAAGACGAAAGAAATTCTTCAGTGATATAAAACACTATTTTTGGGAAGATCCACATTTGTTTAAAAGTTGTCCCGATGGAATAATACTGATAAGGCTAAAAAGGAACATATATTTCATAGCATTATCCCTCAAGAAAGACAAGATTTTAGTTGCAATTGTTCTATTTTCAAGTAATATTCGTTTATATTAAATAAGTGCGAAGACAAAAGGCAGATTCGACGAATTGAAGACACAAAGGTCCGAAAAGCTAAAAAGTACAAGATACAATTAAAGCGGCTCAATTTATTGATGAGAAACGTCTAAAAATGACAAGAGTACAAGACGCAAAACACAAAGTACACGATATAAAATAGTACGAAAGAGCGTTCGAAAATCCGGAACCGAGGCATGAACCAACTTTCAACGCTCGACGTAACGGAGCTGAAAGTACAAGTCAACTATGCACAAGAATATAATATAATATTTAAATAATTCATAATAAGAATAATATTAAATAATAAAAAGTTGTTAATTGAGCATAGTTCAGGGGTCATAAGTGAAAATTTCAATTTATCATTTGCCTATAAAAGGCCATCTAAATCGATGATTTAGATACACCTTTTTTTCAATCTTCTTTCTTTCTTATGTAATTTATATTTATATTTATAATATTAAGTTTAATTTAAGATTAATAATAATTGGGTTATTGTAAGAAATGTTTTACGGGTTTTAAAGTAGGAACTCTGTCCGTGTAACGCTACGCGATTAATCACCACTGTAAGCTATGTTCTTCCTTTTTAATTTAATGTCTCGTAACTAAGTTATTATTATGCTTATTTGAGCCGAAGTAATCGTGATGTTGGGCTAAAATATTAAGACGGGGTTATTGAACTTTGTACCATAATTAAGGTTTGGGCAAAAGACCGACACTTGTGGAAATTGGACTATTGACTATTAATAGATGGGGGGGTATTGTCTAATTGAGTGACAACTCATTGGAGTCTGTCGAACCTATCTTCAAATTAATTATCCTAATAATTAATAATGATTATGGTTGTCCTATTTAGTGACGTTCATATGGAATCTATTATAATCATTTAATTAATTATTCGGGTTGGGTAATTGATTATTCAAACTGATCAAGTGGGTAAATTAATATTCATATCTAATCAAAACAGGGGTAGATTACATACAGTGATAACTGGTGTAATTGTTGACAGAAGTGATAACTGCGTCACAGTTTAAATCCTTAATTAGTTGGAATATTTGACTTCGGGTATAAGGGTAATTTGACGGGGACACTCGCACTTTATATTTATGACCGGTGAACTATTTTGGACAAAACCCACATAGGTTTCAAATAATCCAGGACAAAGGACAATTAACCCATTGGACAATTAATTAAAATCAAAAAGTCAAACATCATGGTTACGGAAGTTTAAATAAGCATAATTGTTTTATTGTATTTTTCATCGCACTTTTATTTTCTGTCATTTTATTTTCTGTCATTTTATTTATCGCAATTTATTTTACGCACTTTAATTTTTGTCATTTATTTTTACGCTTAAAATCGACACACCGGTCATTAAACGGTAAAACCCCCATTTTATAATAATACTACTACTTATTTATATATATATTTTTACAAATAAACTTAATAATATAGCGTTAACTTCACCAGCTCCCTGTGGAACGAACCGGACTTACTAAAAACTACACTACTCTACGATTAGGTACACTGCCTATAAGTGTTGTAGCAAGGTTTAGGTATATCCACTCGATAAATAAATAAATAAAACTTGTGTAATATTTCGTCGTATTTTGTAGTAAAAATTAATACTATTTCGTACACCCCGCTGCACACATCAAGTTTTTGGCGCCGCTGCCGGGGAGCGCTAAAACGCTATATTTTTAATTATAATAATATTGAAATAAAATATAATAATATAATAATATTGAAATAGAATATAATAATATAATAATATTGAAATAGAATATAATAATATAATAATATTTTAGAATAAAATTTGATACGTAAAGTTTTAAAAAGTCGTATTTATTAAATACTTTAGGGGTATATTATGTAACTTGTAATTAATAATTTCTATCATATCGCTTTCATGTGAATAGTAAATTAATTAATTTCTTTTCATTTACTATTCATGAATAGTAAATGAATTAAAAAAAAAAGTTTTGAAAAAAAATAATAATTATAAAAAAATTATTAATTTGTAAAAAAAAATCGTTTTTTTTATATAAAAAAAAAAGTTGTAAAAAAAAAAACGTTTTTTTTTTAAGAAAAAAAATTCGTTTTTTATAAAAAAAAAAAAAAAATTTTGTAAAAAAAAAAATTCGTTTTTTTAAAAAAAAAATTTTTTTTAAAAAAAATAATAAATAATAATTTTTTTTTTAAGTTTTATTACCTTTAGATTTTTAGACTATAGTTACAATTTTTAGTATTAAGTTTAGTTTTGCATAGTTATTTTTATTTCTAGAATTTTTAGGTTTGCCGTAAAATCCCTTAAGTGCTTATTCCTTAGACTAAGATTTAGGTGCTTTAGAATTTTGCGACGCCGTTTTTCGCGCAACTTTCTTATTTTTATTTTTCGACGCCTATTTTTCGACCTTTTATTTTTCGACGCGCAATCTATTTCTTTCTTATTTCTCGACGCTCTAGTTTTTAGGACTTAGAATTTTCTCTATTTCTTATCTAATTCTCAAACGGAAAGAAAAATTATTTAAGCGGTTAAGTTAATAGACGTTGACATTTTTCTGGTTCGTAGTAATAGTTGGATTTGTTAGTGGCTAGTTGTGGGCTTCCGATTTAAAGGGTCCTGGCTACCTGCTACATCTTTTGGCTATTCGAAACGTGGGCAAAATCAGAAAAGTCTATTAATTGGACAACTTATATAAGTTTTTCTTATTTTTTTTATAACTACTAGGATATTCTGTGAATGCACCGAGCAAAACGTTCACCACCTTTCATACGTTCACCACTTGTAACTCGATCAAGACATTTAGCAAATATTGTCGCCGTTGATTTTTCTTTAGAATCATCATCCAGTCGAACAAATACTCCAATTCAAATTTCCGACAATCCATCTTTTGAACCCGATTTCACAACTAAGAAACTGGAGGATATTCAAGGACAATTCCAAGATCCTGAACCACAAACCGTTAAATCAGAGTCCTCTAGTGATTCGTATTCAACGAATTCAATTATGGAAGTAACGGAACCTCTAAGTATGGAAGATCGAATGAGAGCTAAACGCACGGGCCAAGGTCATGCCATTATTAAGCCAGACATTAATGCGCCAGATTATGAAATCAAAGGACAAATCCTACACATGGTAACTAATCAGTGCCAATATAGTGGTGCGCCGAAGGAAGATCCAAACGAACATCTTCGTACGTTTAATAGGATCTGTACACTATTCAAAATTCGAGAAGTTGAGGATGAACAGATCTATCTCATGTTGTTTCCCTGGACTTTAAAGGGAGAAGCCAAAGATTGGTTAGAATCGTTACCTGAAGGGGCGATTGACACATGGGATGTTTTAGTTGAGAAATTTCTTAAAAGATTCTTTCCGGCATCTAAAGCCGTGAGACTTCAAGGTGAAATTGTTACGTTCACACAAAAGCCAAATGAAACATTATATGAGGCGTGGACAAGATTCGGAAGGATGTTGAGAGGATGTCCTCAACACGGTTTAGACACTTATCAAATAGTACAAATATTCTACCAAGGTGTCAACGTTGCTACAAGAAAAGACATCGACATAACAGCTGGTGGTTCCATTATGAAGAAAACCGCAACTGAAGCTTACAAAATTATTGATAATACAGCCTCCCACTCTCATGAGTGGCACCAAGAAAAAGATATCGTTAGATCATCTAAAGCGGCTAGAGCCGATTCTAGCCATGACTTTGATTCCGTTTCAGCAAAAATAGATGCTTTCGAAAGACGAATGGAAAAGATGAATAAAGATATTCACGCAATACGAATCAGTTGTGAGCTATGCGGTGGACCACACTTATTGAAAGATTGTCACATTGAACCAACATTGGAACAACGAGAGAATGTTTCCTATATGAACCAAAGGCCTGGAAATAATTATCAAAATAATTATCAACCGCCAAAGCTAAACTTCAATCGAAATCAAAACATTCTTTACAATCCAAAAGGACCCCAAAATAACTGGTATAACCAACAAGGTCCGAATAACCAACCAACTCAAAACAACACTTTCAATCAACAAAGACCTGGCTTATATAAACCACAACAACAAACCGAAGAGAAAAAGTCAAATATGGAAGACGTGGTATTCAAGCTAGTTGAATCTCAAACACAATTTATTGAAACTCAAACCCAAACGAACGAGAGATTTGATCAGTCATTAAGAACTCAACAAGCTTCCATTTTGAATCTAGAAAAACACCTAGGTACTCTTGCTAGCATGATGAGTGAGAGGGAACAAGGAAAGCTACTGAGTAATACTGAAGTAAATCCTCGGAATGAGAATGTTAATATGGTTTCAACGAATTCTGAAAAACCAGCACCAGAAGATGGGAAGGTTTTAGATGAGAGTAACAATGAAGAAGTTACACCACCACCACCCGAGTATGTAAAGCCAGTGGTGGCACCATACAAACCACCCATCCCGTTTCCAAGAAAAGGAGTTGAGTATGAGCAAGTGATAGGTAATAAAGATTGTGATACCTCTGGAAAGAAGAAGAAGAAAAAGAATAAGAAAGTGCAAGAAACAAAAGCCGTAGAAGTAAACCCGGTGAATACAGTTCCACCAAAACCTCCACCTAGGGTAGGTGATCCGGGTGAATTTATTGTTCCTTGTCTACTTAGTGATTGTGTCATGTATAATGCACTAGCAGATTTAGGTGCAAGTGTGAGTGTTATGTCTCTTTCATTATATAAGAGATTAGGAGTAGGTGAGTTAAGTCCAACGGATATGAGTGTTCGACTCTTTGATCAAACCATTAAGCACCCAGTTGGAATTGCTGACAACCTACCCATTCAAGTAGGTAATTTAACCTTTCTAGTCGAATTTATTGTCATTGACATAGAAGAGGACCCAAACATTCCTCTAATTTTAGGTCGGCCATTCTTAGCGTCCACCAAGGCGTTATTTGATGTAGGAAATGGAAGAATGACACTTAAAAGTGGTGACAAATCGATCACCTTTATGATTCGAAAGTCTAAATCTCCACCAGTCAAAACCGTTGAACCAGTAAAAACAATTGGTAAGAACCATGTGCTTTTACCAACTCCAACGGTAATACTTAGCAATAATGAAACGCCTAAGTGTGGGGAAAATGAAGTAACACCTAATGATGACATGATAACAAAGAACCCCGTTGTTGATACGAAATTAAATGATCCCGTTATTAATAGTTCAATGAAGAAACTTATTAAACGGATTCGCGATGCTAGAACCAAGGGGAACTTTAAGTTATGTAACCGGTTAGTATCCAATCTATCACCTAAAGAAAAGGAGAAACTAGTTGAAATTGTGGATATTACACAGGAATCCGACCAATGGCTTAAAGCAAAAGTCACAGATATGCAAGTTGATTATGGTCCAAGAGAAATTGACGATGAAGTTAATCACAATTTCGACACCACATCTACCTAAGTGTGAGGAGATTCAAATATTCTAAAAAGAAAATGCTGTTTGGAGTTAGTTGTTCTGTTCTCGTGTAGTTCCGAGAATGGAATTCGATTGGTCTTTTCCGCTAGCAGACACTAAAGAACTAGTTTTCTCCCACCATTCTGAATTTTTATTTTTTAGGTTTTAATTAATATGCCTTTTAAATTTAAGTTTTGTGTGATTTTAAAAACAAAATTTACTTTATTTCATTAAGTTTAAAAAATTGATTTCTAAAATTTGTCGTGAGTTGAAGACTAGGTCGTTGAACCGAAATTGCTTTACCCGAGGGCGGGGCGACAAATTTTGTTATCATTTAATTTTATTGATCTAAAGTATGCAAAAAAAAATAAAAAATATTATATTAATTTTTGAACGTAGGGGTTATATACCAAACTTCAAAAATATGTATATATGTTTGTATTTTATGTTATGTACACAACAGGGTAAAACAGCGCACTTTCAAAGACTGTCATTAAGTTCAACAAAAAGCTACTAATTTTGATGACAAGGCGCAAAATATCAAATGTGATGTAAAATAATATGCTTACAAACTGGGTATTTTTAATCACTTTTCTACACTAATCACCCTCATGAATTTATAATTATAGTCTGATTTCATGCAAATGAGGGCATTGCATGATCTCAAGTGTGGGGAAGGGTTATAAATTCTCTCGGGTTTACACTTAGTTTATTTGCCAAATTTTGTGAAAATTTGAAAAATTTTCAATTAAATGAACTCAAAATCATGTTTATACATATTTATGAACGATGAAAACTAGGTGATAATACCGAAATTATCGTTACAAGATACGGACATAAATTGAGAAACACCCTAAAACGCTTGAATTCATTTAAAATGAAATAGAAGAAAATAAAAAGGCAAAGAAAGAAACTAAGTGTGGGAAGAATGTACCAAGTTATTCAATTTAAAACATATATCACATATTTTTGTACAAGATTATTGCAGGTACTTTTGCTTTGGACGATACTAATCAGTTTTACCCGGTTTACTGTAATACATTTGAAAGAAAGATGGATCTACACGATGAATCAATTCCATCATTAAAAGGAAGTAAAGTCTTCCGAAAAAGACACGCGCTTCTTGATTTAGGTCAAGAAGTTGTCGTCCAGACCAGCTGTAGGTTGACGAAAAATCTAGAAAAGTCATCTCTAAAATCAGCAGGAAATCCACGGACCTCAGCATCAAACAGGGTCGCCATGTGGTCAGATTTATCCTAACCATGAGAAGGATTTATCTCGTACAATGGGGAGGCACCGTGCAAATTAGCTTGATAAGACTAATGAATCAGATCCTCAGAAAAGGATAATCTCCTTAAAGATTAAAAATCAGCTTTTAAGACTGATAATACTCAATCCTAGAGATTGACCTTAAAGATTGAGAATTCAAACTCATGGAATTCGATGATATCTAAACTCGAGCATGAACGAGAAAATATTTTGATCAAAAATACAAACCGATTTGTTTTCTGAAAAACCATTTTCAATGCGTTCATTACCATTGAACGTAAAATCCTAAGAAATTCACCTGGAATTCATTAGGTCACCTGAACCAAATCGGGTGTCAACCGTAAGAACGGTGGTTGCATAGCATGGTCGGAGACAGGACCTTGTGCCAGACCGAAAAATTATAGGATGATCTTTACTATTGCTCATACCAAGGATAGTACTAGCATCCAACACGTTAAAAAGACCATAAACAAATGCATGTCATTAGACATTGCCTTAACAGTTTCTTGTTCATCGCTTTCCTTTACAACCGGACGGTAGTTTGCCGAAAGGTAATATACGGAACAAGTAAACTGGATGTGTGCTTTCCGATACAGGGATAGCAGTGGATTACACGAGCCTAAAAGTTTTTAGCCAAAATATTGATCCACAAATATATTTTGCAACACCGATGGTGGATCAAATCAGAAAACTTGTCTAGGGTAAAATCTAGCTTGAATTTTCAAAAGTTCAAATGTTTTCATAAAGATCCAATTTCCTTAAGGATCTACATTTTTATAGTCATGTGAGACTGTAAACCGCCTTTCAAATGTGCACTTTGCTTTAGAAACCGAAAGTAAATCAGCTATTTGATTGCAAGTGTCGTTGACCTGAACCCGAGGCAACTGTGGATGGCACAACCACCTTCAACCATGGTTCTATCGTTACTATCATTGTTTATACCGCTCTATCAAAATCACTGATGTACAAAGTGTGAAGAATAAAGAAGTGATTCGTGTGATTTGTATTATCTTATTTCAAGACTGTATTGCTTGAGGACAAGCAACGCTCAAGTGTGGGGATATTGATAAGGCTAAAAAGGAACATATATTTCATAGCATTATCCCTCAAGAAAGACAAGATTTTAGTTGCAATTGTTCTATTTTCAAGTAATATTCGTTTATATTAAATAAGTGCGAAGACAAAAGGCAGATTCGACGAATTGAAGACACAAAGGTCCGAAAAGCTAAAAAGTACAAGATACAATTAAAGCGGTTCAATTTATTGATGAGAAACGTCTAAAAATGACAAGAGTACAAGACGCAAAACACAAAGTACACGATATAAAATAGTACGAAAGAGCGTTCGAAAATCCGGAACCGAGGCATGAACCAACTTTCAACGCTCGACGTAACGGAGCTGAAAGTACAAGTCAACTATGCACAAGAATATAATATAATATTTAAATAATTCATAATAAGAATAATATTAAATAATAAAAAGTTGTTAATTGAGCATAGTTCAGGGGTCATAAGTGAAAATTTCAATTTATCATTTGCCTATTAAAGGCCATCTAAATCGATGATTTAGATACACCTTTTTTTCAATCTTCTTTCTTTCTTATGTAATTTATATTTATATTTATAATATTAAGTTTAATTTAAGATTAATAATAATTGGGTTATTGTAAGAAATGTTTTACGGGTTTTAAAGTAGGAACTCTGTCCGTGTAACGCTACGCGATTAATCACCACTGTAAGCTATGTTCTTCCTTTTTAATTTAATGTCTCGTAACTAAGTTATTATTATGCTTATTTGAGCCGAAGTAATCGTGATGTTGGGCTAAAATATTAAGACGGGGTTATTGAACTTTGTACCATAATTAAGGTTTGGGCAAAAGACCGACACTTGTGGAAATTGGACTATTGACTATTAATAGATGGGGGGTATTGTCTAATTGAGTGACAACTCATTGGAGTCTGTCGAACCTATCTTCAAATTAATTATCCTAATAATTAATAATGATTATGGTTGTCCTATTTAGTGACGTTCATATGGAATCTATTATAATCATTTAATTAATTATTCGGGTTGGGTAATTGATTATTCAAACTGATCAAGTGGGTAAATTAATATTCATATCTAATCAAAACAGGGGTAGATTACATACAGTGATAACTGGTGTAATTGTTGACAGAAGTGATAACTGCGTCACAGTTTAAATCCTTAATTAGTTGGAATATTTGACTTCGGGTATAAGGGTAATTTGACGGGGACACTCGCACTTTATATTTATGACCGGTGAACTATTTTGGACAAAACCCACATAGGTTTCAAATAATCCAGGACAAAGGACAATTAACCCATTGGACAATTAATTAAAATCAAAAAGTCAAACATCATGGTTACGGAAGTTTAAATAAGCATAATTGTTTTATTGTATTTTTCATCGCACTTTTATTTTCTGTCATTTTATTTATCGCAATTTATTTTACGCACTTTAATTTTTGTCATTTATTTTTACGCTTAAAATCGACACACCGGTCATTAAACGGTAAAACCCCCATTTTATAATAATACTACTACTTATTTATATATATATTTTTACAAATAAACTTAATAATATAGCGTTAACTTCACCAGCTCCCTGTGGAACGAACCGGACTTACTAAAAACTACACTACTCTACGATTAGGTACACTGCCTATAAGTGTTGTAGCAAGGTTTAGGTATATCCACTCGATAAATAAATAAATAAAACTTGTGTAATATTTCGTCGCATTTTGTAGTAAAAATTAATACTATTTCGTACACCCCGCTGCACACATCAAATACGCCGATGTGTATTTAGAGATGAAGCTAGTAAAATATTAAACCATTGTCACACAGGACCAACAGGAGGGCATTATGGGCCTCAACTAACAGCAAGAAAAGTTTATGATGCTGGATTCTATTGGCCTACAATTTACAAAGACGCACACCTTCTTTGCAAATCCTGTGATGCTTGTCAAAGGGCCAGAAAAATAAGTCAACGTGATGAAATGCCACAAAATGTCATACAAGTATGTGAAGTATTTGACATTTGGGGTATTGACTTTATGGGTCCATTTCCAAAATCTCATAATAATCTATATATACTCGTAGCCATTGATTATGTATCTAAATGGGCGGAAGCACAAGCTCTCCCAACTAACGATGCACGAGTTGTAGTCAACTTTTTAAAACGTCTTTTTGCAAGGTTTGGAACACCGAAAGCTTTAATAAGTGATCGGGGTACTCATTTCTGTAATAATCAACTTGAGAAAGTTCTTAAAAGATATGGAGTAACTCATAAAATCTCCACCGCATATCATCCACAAACAAGTGGACAAGTTGAAAATACCAACCGAGCTTTAAAACGTATTCTAGAGAAAACCGTAGGATCAAATCCAAAGGAATGGTCCATTAAATTGGAGGATGCACTCTGGGCTTTTAGAACAGCCTACAAAACTCCAATTGGAACCACACCTTTTAGACTTGTTTATGGAAAAGCATGTCATCTTCCAGTAGAAATTGAACACAAAGCATTTTGGGCTTTGAAGACATGTAATCTTGATTTACATGAAGCCGGACGTCTACGATTAAGTCAACTAAACGAATTAGAAGAATTAAGACATGAAGCATACGATAATTCGTTAATCTATAAAGAAAGAACGAAGAAATGGCATGATAAAAGAATCAGAAGTTCAAAAGAATTTAAGGAAGGAGACAGAGTTCTTCTTTTCAATTCACGATTCAAGCTATTTCCTGGAAAATTGAAATCAAGATGGTCTGGACCATTCATAGTCAAAAGAGTTTTCCCATACGGAACGATAGAATTAATAAATTCAAATGGGATTGAATTTAAAGTTAATGGTCACAGAGTTAAACATTACATACATAGTCCGATGGAAGTCGACAACGAAGTTAATCACAATTTCGACACCACAGCTAACTAAGTGTGGGGAGAATCAAGTCTTTAAAGGATAATATGTATTTCTGTTAGAGTTAGATTGTCTGTTTTCGTGTAGTTCTCGAAAATGGAACCCGAATGGTCTTTCCCTAGCAGACCCTAAAGAACTAGTCTTCTCCCCCATTCTGAATTTTTATTTTTTTAGGTTTTTACAAAATGAAGACTGCCTGTGAACTAAACCATAGTCTAATGCTACACGCTTTGATCACTAAACGTAATAATGACACACTTCCGAGTGAAATAGTATCAGTAATCAGAGAAAGATTGGACGGAGTTAGAAAAGAATCCAGATGCGAAGATAATAAGTTACAATTTGGTAAAGGAAAATCAAAATCCGCAGCGAAAAGAAGAGCACGACACCTAGAAAGATGTCACAAATGCAGAAAATGGTCACATGGAGGTAAATGTTCAAATAATCAAACCTATTCAAACACCGAATTTGTTACTTTATGCAGAGACGGACCGTTCATATGTTTAGAAGAAAAGACACTGAATGCTCGAGATTACGCCTATGTAGCTATGGAAAACCAATTAAACCGACTATCTTATGAATGGGATAGATCATATAACTAAGAAATCTATTTCACAGGTATGTTTGTACAGTTTTTATTTTTTATTTTTTATTTTTAACCTTTTGATAATAAACGCTAATTTGTTCGCTATAAAGTATTAAATTGGTATTGAATAAAATTAGGTTTGGCGACCGAAATTATTGATATCATTCAAAAATTTATTACATCACTGCGAAATTTAACGTTTATTCTTAAGGTATAAATATCTTTAAACAATCAACCCAAAATATTTCAAAAATTTGTCATGAGTTAAATTAGGTCATGGAACCGAAATTACTTTACCGAAAAGAGGGGCGCATATTTTTGATAATATTTGATTGATTAAAGTGGGATAAAAAAACCAAAAAGATTTTTAATTTTATTTTTACCATGTTTTTAAAATTAATATATAAATCTTAAATTAAAATTGTAAACTTTGTAAAATCAATATATTTAAAATTGTAAATATTTGAAAAAATTAATATAAGTTTGATGTGAATTTATAATATGAATTTTTAAATTAAGTTTGGTGTGAATTTTTAATTTTTAAAATATGAATTTTTAATTTTATGAATTTCAAATTTTAAGTTTGGTGTGAATTTTTAATATTAATTTTGAATTTTATATTTAAATTGTGTGAATTTAAAAACAAAAATTTACTTTATCTCATTAAGTTAAAAATATGATTTTTAAAATTCGTCGTAAGTTAAAGACTAGGTCTTTGAACCGAAATTGCTTTACCCAAGGGAGGGACGAGAACTTTTATTATCATTATTTTTAATCTTATTGAATTAAAGTATGCCAAAAATATTAAAAAACCCAAAAATCTTAGCTTTTAAAACAATCGCTACAAAAAGACAAATTTTAAAATTTTGTCGAAGGACGGACTAGGACATCGATCCGAAACGACCTCGTCCTAAATAACAAGGGAAACAAAATTTTAAAATTAATTACTTAATAGTTTTAATTAGTATAAGATATATAAAAAAAAAAATACAAACTCCGCGAGTCGCGGAGTTTGAAAGGGAAATCCACCGTGACTCGCGGAGGATGAAAAATCAAGAAAAAAAAAATATACTGATCGAACTGATCAGTCCCAACCCACAACACAGAAAAAAAACTGCGAAAATAAAGTCGCAAAAACCCGAAAAATGTGAAGACCCTTCCTAATCCATCCGGACGAAGTCCATATCGATTATAAACGATTCACAACAGTTGATTACATCGCGAGGTACTTGACCTCTATATGATACATTTTACAAACATTGCATTCGTTTTTGAAAAGACAAACTTTCATTACATCGAAAGTTGACAGGCATGCATACCATTTCATAATATATCCAACTATAATTGACTTGATAATAATCTTGATGAACTCGACGACTCGAATGCAACGTCTTTTGAAATATGCCATGAATGACTCCAAGTAATATCTATAAAATGAGCAAATACACAGCGGAAGATTTCTTTCGTACCTGAGAATAAACATGCTTTAAAGTGTCAACCAAAAGGTTGGTGAGTTCATTAGTTTAACTTAAACAATCGTTTCCATCATTTTAATAGACCACAAGATTTCAGATTTCCATTTCTCATAAACATACGTCCCATGTATAGAGACAAAAATATCATTCATATGGATTGAACACCTGGTAACCGACATTAACAATATGCATATATAAGAATATCTCCATCATTCCGGGATCCTCCTTCGGACATGATATAAATTTCGAAGTACTAAAACATCCGGTACTTTGGATGGGGCTTGTTGGGCCCGATAGATCTATCTTTAGGATTCGCGTCAATTAGGGTGTCTGTTCCCTAATTCTTAGATTACCAGACTTAATAAAAAGGGGCATATTCGACTTCGATAATCCAACCATAGAATGTAGTTTCACGTACTTGTGTCAATTTCGTAAAACAGTTATAAAAGTTGCGCATGTATTCTCAGCCCAAAAATATAAAGGGTAAAAAGGCAAATGAAACTCACGATACTGTATTTTGTAGTAAAAATACATATGACGTCATTGAACAATGCAGGGTTGGCCTCGGATTTACGAACCTATATCAATTGTGTATATATTAATACGTATAATGTAAGTTACAAAATTTCATTTATTAATATGTATTATTTATATATTATAGTTTTGTAGAATTTATTCTAACCTTTATTTTAAAACGTATACTTATATTATATTTTATATATATATCGATTTTATGTATATATATCTATAATGATTTATGTTTATATAAATAGTGACATTAATATATTTATATACATATATTTGTGGTTAGTATTGTATTTATGAAATTTTATTAGTTTGTTATGTGAATTATTAATACAATCCTAGTATATACCATAAGTATATATATAGTGTACAAAATATTTATTTGTTAAAATAATAATTTAGATAATAATGATTTACTAATAATAATAATAATTTTATTAATAATGATAATACTAATAGCAAAAAAAATGAAAATGATAACTGTTAATGATACTAATAATAATAACTCTAAAATAATATTAATACTAATACCATACTTATGTTAATAATAAGGGTTCTAATATTTATAAAATGATAAATGATAATCATAATAATACTAGTAAATATTAATGATGATACTGATAAATATGATATTATTAATTGTAAATGTACTGATGATACTATTATTTATAAACCGGTACAAATTCTAATATTGATGATAATAATATATTTTTATTTCCTTCATAATAATAATAATGATAATCATAATCATAATCATAATCCTAATGATGATAAAATACTAAAATGATAAGTTTATTACTAATAATAATATTATTAATACCTATCATAATAATAATAGTAATGTCTATAATACTTTCAAATATGATAACAAGTATGATACTAATAATAACAATAACAATAACAATAACAATCAAAACAATCACAATAATAATAATAATACTAATAATAATTAATATATAATAACAATAATAAAATTAGAAAAGAAAACTACCTCACATGAAAAGAGTTTCAAAAAAAAAAGAAACTACCGTCCTCTGGAATCGATCTCGTGACCACATGCTCACACGCAAACACTCTCGACCATCCCACCAATTCTGATTCTCTGTACTAATATCGAATTTAAATTTTATATATAAACTGTTTTTCTTCTATTCCTCTTCTTCTCCACAAGTCTCATGGATTCAACAAAACATCAATAACCAAAAAAAAAAAAAAAATCGGGGTTCCCTTTAAAGCTTCAAAACATTACAGAAAAAAAATAATTTGGGTTCTAAAATAAAAAAAAAATACTAAAGGCCTACTGCAGCGTCGGTTCTTGGAACAAAAAAAAATTGATTTCGTAATAGATAACATTATAGATAATGTTTATAACACGAAATAGTTTTCTAAACATGTATAAAAACTACTGGAATCGTCAATTTGATCAGAAACATATACACGAACGCGAATTTGTCTCAAGAACAATTGTTGACTTTTTTTAAACTAAACTTTGACTTCAAAATTCAAGATCGATATAAAGATTTGAGAGTTGAGATTTTGCAGATAGATTCAAAGAAAGATTTCTAACCTTTCTGCATTTTTAGATTTTGAAACTTTATTCGAAATTGAATTAAGAGAAAAAAAAATTGGAGCGTGCAGAGAAGAAGAAAAAAAAAATATCGCTGTGCTCTTTAATCCCATTGGATTTCCTTTTTATTTGATTTGTAATTATACATAATCATGTTGTAATAATAGAGATCGGTTGATAAAAAATGGAGAAAATGTCAACATAGGTTCACGAGTTGGGAGCAGGAAAGAAACAAAAAAATAATAATAATAGAGATAAAGGATACAGAGGTCACGCGTATAATATAGATCCCTACTGTTTTTTTTTAATTAATAATAATAATATATAATAACAATACTATTAATATCTAATAATATTAATAAAATTAATAATAATGATAAATATAATATTAATGATAATAATAATTGTAAAAATGATAATAATAATAATAATAATACCATACTAATTATGATAATATTAATATTTTATCGATAATAATAATATTAGTAATAATAATCTAATATATACATCCAATTTCATCTTTATATGATATAAAGTGATATTATGAATACAAATATTGATATTTGACGATACAAATAACATTACTACAACAACTATATTTGTATTTAAATTTAATTTATTAATATCATCTATTATTATGTAATATTTAATAATTATGTAATATGTATTGTAACATATACTGAATATTATATATTTATGCATTTTAATATAAATATATTATAATATTTATTTACATACTAATTATATTATACTTATGTATGTAATTATGAAAAATATAAATGTTTTATATATGTAAGTATTATATATATTTATTAAAATAGTACATTATTTCATTATAGATATATTATAAATTTCTACATATACATAATATAATAATTATGTATAAAATCATATATATATAGTTATATTTATGTATATATGTATACTACCATATATATAAAATCATGTTTTAAATGTTGAGTAGATGATTAATTATGTATATTAAACAATTAACTACAAAGTATAACATTGTACATTTAATATTTTGATAACGTTGGTAAAATATGTTTGAATCATTTATATACAATATACTATATATATTCAAAATGAAAATCTTTAGTTATTAAATGTTATCTTTTATAATAACAAAATTACTTAATAGTTCATTAATACTAATATAATTAGTTTTATATATAATTATTTATATTTACATTCTTAGTTACAATTAAAGGTTCGTGAATCGTCGGAAATAGTTAAAGGTCAAATGTTATCATGAAATAGTTCAAACATAATGAGACTCGGTTTAATAGACTTTGCTTATCGAGTCGAATCATATAAGATTATGTTTAAATTTGGTCGAAAATTCCCGGGTCATCACAGTACCTACCCGTTAAAGAAATTTCGTCCCGAAATTTGAGTGAGGTCGTCATAGCTAACAATAAATATGTTTTCCTGACGAATATGAGTTGATAACTTGAGTTTTATCATCATTGAGTAATATGGATAAAAATAATTCGATTATTCGAAGAGTGCGAATGAAGCTATTCACAAAAGGATGAAATGAGAAACAAAGATTTGTTTTTAACTTTTGACGTAGTCAGGTTTGAATTTAGAAAATAAGGCGCGTCTTAACTTTTGACATTGCCTTGGTTGAATTCCGAAATTTAAGGGATTTAAAGAAAATCTTGAAGATCTATAAAATCTGATTCTTCGGGATTTATGGAAATTAAGATCTCTTTAATTAAATACGGTAATCTGCCCCGATTACTACGTCTGATATTTCCAGTATAAATTAAGCTCTTCCTTTCCATTATTCTCACCATTCTTATACTTTCTTTCTTAGTTCATACATCCAAAAGATTCTGAAAATGATTAATCCAGTTCTGATCCTTGTCCTCATCCTTACTATCGCAACAATCATTCTCCTTTTCCAACTTCCACCAGAGGAATCTGCTTTCTTCTACTTCGCCCTCGGGATTATAATATTTTTAATTCTCCCGTGTCTTTATGTTGCGATAAACATTGATATACACGGTTTGTAATTTATGTGTTGTTATCGGACTTTATATTCTCCCTTATATTTCAAAGCTCTATGCTTTTGTTTTCTCTTCCCGACTTCAAGTCAAGCGAATAATGGTCCAGAATTTATAGATATAGAGTTTCGAATGATTATAATGTTCTAAGCATGAAGGAACGTGATAGCACGATTTGATTTTCAAATTTATCAACATCACGGAAGATAGAACCATCAAGAATACATTTTCTTGATTTGTTACGGAGTTAAGTACGATGAAAGAGTTATGTAACATGGCACATGATGACGTTATGATCTGTGAATCATCACGTTTCATTTAGAAACTCAACATGACTTACTGTAATATAATCACGTTGATCAAGTGTCATTATATTATACTAACTCATGCATCAGTTCCCATCATTACTTCAATAACATTCATATTTTAAGCTTGAAAATTTACAGAATATAGAAACTAACAGTTTCTATATGATGTAATACTGATAGCACGAAAAGATTAATGATTTCAGATAAGAATAGTTATAAAAATATCTCCAGAAATATGGAGGATATTTATAATGAAAGGTACGATAATATCTCAGAATATCTAAGATCAGAGGATGATAGAAACTATTGTCTGCAAGGGTTTAGAGTAAGGAGCAAGTTATTCACTATAGACTTTAGCAGACATTGAATTATTTGGATTCTTTGAAGTCAAACTTATTCTTTGTGATTTATCCACGGCTTTCTTCATAGTTTCGCATAATCTGCTTTTCGGTACTATATTTTCTATTGAATGTTTCCAATATATTGATACACAGGAAGCACGAAGAGGTATATAATTTCGGACGATAATATTTATGAAAATATCCTCAGAAATATCAAAGATATTGATGATGATATTTTGGAATTTCTAAGTTCGACGGTTGATGGAGAAAGATTTTCCGCTAGATTTTAACATGACTTCGGAGCAAGATATTCTCTAAAGATTTCAACGGATCCAGAATTACCTGAATCCTTTGAATATAGGATTTGGTCCTTGTATTTGTCCTTGGTCTCCTTCATGGGTAACTCAATCTGTTTTTCAATACCCAATTTTCTATCGAGCGTTCCTAACACTCCTTTCTTTATCATCAAACTTTGGTCCGTTTAGACCATCTACCATTTTTCTGTTTCCTCTGCATTTAATGCTATGATATCTGAATCATCGGTTATTAATCCGAGGTGGTTTCAGGAGAATTGTGTTTTTAGATGATTAAACGCTGATGGTAATATGATGGAATATGAAAGGTTACCTGGTAACAATAAAAGAGCACGCGTATATATAAACGTTATAATAAGGTTGTTTCGTACGAAAAGTCGAAGTTGACTTGTTGGAGCTGTGACAAAATTGGCTAATTTTGAAAAGGGATCGCAAAGTTGTTTTTGTTAATAAATGCCAAAGGATCTGACGCGGCTACGTGTTGAACATTTACTCAATTGCCGAGAGTTTCTCAGGTGCATAACTATATGCATAAATCTTTCCTTCCGTAGATGAAGTGCGGTTGATTCATCCTATCGATTGAGGTGTTTTCAAGAATCATGAAAGGTTTGAACGCAGAATGTAATCGTGAAGATACAAATGAGGTTTAAGACGAAATCAAGTGGCAAACTTGAAGAATTGTTTAGTTTCATATGTTATATTCAATATTTTAATTCATTTTAATTGTCCAATGTTATTAGTCCACAGTCGATAGTCCACAGTTGACAGTGCAATCATTCATATATAGTTTAATATATAATATTTGAATTAATTAATACGTATCGTGACCCGTGTACATGTCTCAGACTCGATCACAACTCAAAGTATATATATTATTATAGAATCAACCTCAACCCTGTATAGAGAACTCGATCATTACTGCATATAGAGTGTCTATGGTGATTCCAAATAATATATATATATGTGTCGATATGATATGTCAAAACCTTGTATACGTGTCCCGATATTTAAAGTGCGTAAAATAAATAACAGAAATTAAATGACGATAAATAAAGTGCGTAAAGTAAATAACAGAAATTAAATGACAATAAATAAAATTGCGAGAATATAAATTGCGATAAAATAAATTGCGATAAATAAATTGCGATAAATAAAATGTAATACGGAATTAACAGTTAGCTAGGAACAGTTAGCTAGGATTTTGTTAGCGTGGTTTCTTAATAAAATTTAATATTGTTAATTAGTCTGTTTCTAATCAATTTTTATTGTGTCCATTATTTCTTCATTATGCCACTTGTTGGATTCTGATAGGTCAAAATTCAAATATGAAATTGAATTTGAATGAAAATAGTTATTCTTTGGTGAACGGATAAGTATCCCGGTGGTTTTAAATAGGATAGTGAATAACTGTTGAATCAGATTCGAAGAATATACAGTGTAACTTATTAATGTGAAATTTAAATATTCCTCGGGTATTACCTACCCGTTAAAATATTTTTATTATTAACAGTTTGTACAAAAGAATTTTTAATTACAATCTTTATGAAAACATATATACATATATATTTTCTTCAGATGTAATCATGAATTTAATGAGTTAACATGATATTAAACTCATTTAGTTTTCAGTTGGAACTAGAATAAATAATCTCTAAAACATTAGAGATTACATAATCACCATGTCGAACGAAGATAACTGATGTAGAATGTCATGTAGAATGATGATTATACTCGAGGTATAGATTGAGATGTTGAGGCATGTGATATTGAAATTTGGGTTGTTGGTGGTACTGTTGGTGCCGGTGATTTGGATGAAGCTGGTACGTTTTGCACCATATTTTCCAAGACTACAACTTATGCGCGAAGTTCGTTAACTTCTTCTATTACACCGGGATGATTGTCGATTCGGACGAGCGGATGAATGAGGTTTAGAATCTGAGATAGTATATGATCGTGATGAGATACTTTGGAAATGAGAGAGAAAATGGTGTCTCGAACAGGTTCGCCGGTAAACGTTTTAGGTTCATTGTCAAGAGGTGAATTTGGTTAGTGGAAATGATCGCCTTCTTCGCGTTTCCATTGATTAAGTTGACTACGAACCCATCTCCAATTCATTCAGAATAGATGATGGCTAATTGATCGATTCATTCCGGTTACTCTGCTTTCGGAGCTCGAGTGGAAATCCATATCGAAATAGCTGTCGGAATAACTATCGAAATAGCTATCTAAATCTGATGGACTCGAACTGGTTGAGGGATTCATCTCGTACGATCAGATGAAGGATTTTCGATAAGAAATAGATTATAGGATGTAGATTAGTACCCTGCAATACATAATTTACATATGCATATATAATACTAAAATCCCATAAGCTACGGAGGAATCTACGGAAGCTGTCAGGCAAAGGTAACAATAACAGATACGCTAAGATATGAATTTAACTATACACTGTCTATGCAATAAAGGCAGTAAGACGTGTCTTAGACTTTAAGGATGATAAGCAAATAATTTTTCGACACTAAATGATAAGCAAAACTTTTGACATGCAGACACGGTCGAAGTCCAGACTCATTAATGCATTCTAACGACTATCAGTTAGACTCACTAATGCAAGACCTGGTTCGCTAAGACCACTGCTCTGATACCAACTGTGAAGACCCGTCCTAATCCATCCGGACGAAGTCCATATCGATTATAAACGATTCACAACAGTTGATTACATCGCGAGGTACTTGACCTCTATATGATACATTTTACAAACATTGCATTCGTTTTTGAAAAGACAAACTTTCATTACATCGAAAGTTGACAGGCATGCATACCATTTCATAATATATCCAACTATAATTGACTTGATAATAATCTTGATGAACTCGACGACTCGAATGCAACGTCTTTTGAAATATGCCATGAATGACTCCAAGTAATATCTATAAAATGAGCAAATACACAGCGGAAGATTTCTTTCGTACCTGAGAATAAACATGCTTTAAAGTGTCAACCAAAAGGTTGGTGAGTTCATTAGTTTAACTTAAACAATCGTTTCCATCATTTTAATAGACCACAAGATTTCAGATTTCCATTTCTCATAAACATACGTCCCATGTATAGAGACAAAAATATCATTCATATGGATTGAACACCTGGTAACCGACATTAACAATATGCATATATAAGAATATCTCCATCATTCCGGGATCCTCCTTCGGACATGATATAAATTTCGAAGTACTAAAACATCCGGTACTTTGGATGGGGCTTGTTGGGCCCGATAGATCTATCTTTAGGATTCGCGTCAATTAGGGTGTCTGTTCCCTAATTCTTATATTACCAGACTTAATAAAAAGGGGCATATTCGACTTCGATAATCCAACCATAGAACGTAGTTTCACGTACTTGTGTCAATTTCGTAAAACAGTTATAAAAGTTGCGCATGTATTCTCAGCCCAAAAATATAAAGGGTAAAAAGGCAAATGAAACTCACGATACTGTATTTTGTAGTAAAAATACATATGACGTCATTGAACAATGCAGGGTTGGCCTCGGATTTACGAACCTATATCAATTGTGTATATATTAATACGTATAATGTAAGTTACAAAATTTCATTTATTAATACGTATTATTTATATATTATAGTTTTGTAGAATTTATTCTAACCTTTATTTTAAAACGTATACTTATATTATATTTTATATATATATCGATTTTATGTATATATATCTATAATGATTTACGTTTATATAAATAGTGACATTAATATATTTATATACATATATTTGTGGTTAGTATTGTATTTATGAAATTTTATTAGTTTGTTATGTGAATTATTAATACAATCCTAGTATATACCATAAGTATATATATAGTGTACAAAATATTTATTTGTTAAAATAATAATTTAGATAATAATGATTTACTAATAATAATAATAATTTTATTAATAATGATAATACTAATAGCAAAAAAAATGAAAATGATAACTGTTAATGATACTAATAATAATAACTCTAAAATAATATTAATACTAATACCATACTTATGTTAATAATAAGGGTTCTAATATTTATAAAATGATAAATGATAATCATAATAATACTAGTAAATATTAATGATGATACTGATAAATATGATATTATTAATTGTAAATGTACTGATGATACTATTATTTATAAACCGGTACAAATTCTAATATTGATGATAATAATATATTTTTATTTCCTTCATAATAATAATAATGATAATCATAATCATAATCCTAATGATGATAAAATACTAAAATGATAAGTTTATTACTAATAATAATATTATTAATACCTATCATAATAATAATAATAGTAATGTCTATAATACTTTCAAATATGATAACAAGTATGATACTAATAATAACAATAACAATAACAATCAAAACAATCACAATAATAATAATAATAATACTAATAATAATTAATATATAATAACAATAATAAAATTAGAAAAGAAAACTACCTCACATGAAAAGAGTTTCAAAAAAAAAAAGAAACTACCGTCCTCTGGAATCGATCTCGTGACCACATGCTCACACGCAAACACTCTCGACCATCCCACCAATTCTGATTCTCTGTACTAATATCGAATTTAAATTTTATATATAAACTGTTTTTCTTCTATTCCTCTTCTTCTCCACAAGTCTCATGGATTCAACAAAACATCAATAACCAAAAAAAAAAAAAATCGGGGTTCCCTTTAAAGCTTCAAAACATTACAGAAAAAAAATAATTTGGGTTCTAAAATAAAAAAAAAAATACTAAAGGCCTACTGCAGCGTCGGTTCTTGGAACAAAAAAAAAATTGATTTCGTAATAGATAACATTATAGATAATGTTTATAACACGAAATAGTTTTCTAAACATGTATAAAAACTACTGGAATCGTCAATTTGATCAGAAACATATACACGAATGCGAATTTGTCTCAAGAACAATTGTTGACTTTTTTAAACTAAACTTTAACTTTAAAATTCAAGATCGATATAAAGATTTGAGAGTTGAGATTTTGCAGATAGATTCAAAGAAAGATTTCTAACCTTTCTGCATTTTTAGATTTTGAAACTTTATTCGAAATTGAATTAAGAGAAAAAAAAATTGGAGCGTGCAGAGAAGAAGAAAAAAAAATATCGCTGTGCTCTTTAATCCCATTGGATTTCCTTTTTATTTGATTTGCAATTATACATAATCATGTTGTAATAATAGAGATCGGTTGATAAAAAATGGAGAAAATGTCAACACAGGTTCACGAGTTGGGAGCAGGAAAGAAACAAAAAAATAATAATAATAGAGATAAAGGATACAGAGGTCACGCGTATAATATAGATCCCTACTATTTTTTTTAATTAATAATAATAATATATAATAACAATACTATTAATATCTAATAATATTAATAAAATTAATAATAATGATAAATATAATATTAATGATAATAATAATTGTAAAAATGATAATAATAATAATAATAATACCATACTAATTATGATAATATTAATATTTTATCGATAATAATAATATTAGTAATAATAATCTAATATATACATCCAATTTCATCTTTATATGATATAAAGTGATATTATGAATACAAATATTGATATTTGACGATACAAATAACATTACTACAACAACTATATTTGTATTTAAATTTAATTTATTAATATCATCTATTATTATGTAATATTTAATAATTATGTAATATGTATTGTAACATATACTGAATATTATATATTTATGCATTTTAATATAAATATATTATAATATTTATTTACATACTAATTATATTATACTTATGTATGTAATTATGAAAAATATAAATGTTTTATATCTGTAAGTATTATATATATTTATTAAAATAGTACATTATTTCATCATAGATATATTATAAATTTCTACATATACATAATATAATAATTATGTATAAAATCATATATATATAGTTATATTTATGTATATATGTATACTACCACATATATAAAATCATGTTTTAAATGTTGAGTAGATGATTAATTATGTATATTAAACAATTAACTACAAAGTATAACATTGTACATTTAATAATTTGATAACGTTGGTAAAATATGTTTGAATCATTTATATACAATATACTATATATATTCAAAATGAAAATCTTTAGTTATTAAATGTTATCTTTTATAATAACAAAATTACTTAATAGTTCATTAATACTAATATAATTAGTTTTATATATAATTATTTATATTTACATTCTTAGTTACAATTAAAGGTTCGTGAATCGTCGGAAATAGTTAAAGGTCAAATGTTATCATGAAATAGTTCAAACATAATGAGACTCGGTTTAATAGACTTTGCTTATCGAGTCGAATCATATAAGATTATGTTTAAATTTGGTCGAAAATTCCCGGGTCATCACAAAAAACACCCCCAAAATCACAATTTTTAACCGTTAATCATCAAATCTTTTACTAAAATCATGTTGAGAAGGATGCTATCAAGGAATTACTCAAGAAAAATGGTAAATTTCTACACCTAAACACCATTTAATCCGAAAATTAGTGTTCTTGAGCAATTTTTTCCTCAATTTGATTTTGATGCTTTTTAGTGTAATTATTCTTAAATTGTTTATGTATTATGCTTGTATAACCTAGATTGATGCTATTTAACATGATTAGAAGCCTTAAACTTCAAATTTAGAGTAATCTAGGGTTTGTGTTCTTGAGCAAATTTGGAGCTTTTTGATATAAACAGGTTATGGCCGATTTTTGTCATGAATTGTTGCTAAATTAAGTAGTGTAACATGTTTAGGTAGTTAAATGATCCAAACTTTGAGCCTAAACATGATTTTGAGAATTAAAGTGGACTTTTTCAAGTCTAAAATTCATGAACTTGATTTTTGAGAGATAATGCAATTTGAAACTTGTTTAATTGCTAGTAATGATTATTTTGACATGTTATTTGAGTTGAATGCTTATGAACTTGGCGAACATTTTCGTATATGCTTATTTGAAAAAGTGTAGATTTGATAAAAATGTGAAAATGAGCTTAAGTTTGATATAAATTGATCATGTCATTGTAATTATTCTGATTGATGATTTTGCTAACACTAATGCATATTTGGATGCACAAAAATTGTGTTTGATGTGTTTTGCAGACTGAAAGGGGTGAATCTTCATCCCAAGCTCGCAATGCTCCTGCTGAGAATGCGGAACAACAGGAGGTGGATAACTACTACAAGCAAGATATACCTCATCCAGTCATGACATTTTCTGATATGCACTTGGAAGATTTGCACCCGAACCTGAGATTTGACAGACTTTGGATAGATTATCCAAAATACCAAAGGGGTTTGCATACTCTTCATTCTAAAGTTGTTGAGGTACCGAGGGTCATAGAATGGGGACCATTAGAAGCTGTAGAATTGGCCGGGCCAATTAGGAAATTACTTGCACAGAGGTATGGTAATTCTACTTTTAATGATTGGGTACGTTTATTCACCATGCGTAGACCTGTATATAAAGTATGGTGTGAAGAATTGTTGTGTAGTATAGAATTAAATGATCGGGTAGCTAGTTTAACAGATCGATCTTTTATTAGATTTTTGTTAGGAGGTTCGATGCGCCACATGTCTTTACTAGACATGGCTCAGGCTTTACGTATATATACGCCTGAGGAGTTAGCATCTGCCGATTGTAGAGAGTTGATACTAAATGGTAGAAAGATAGATGAAAATTTTGATACACATGGTGTATGGAGTCAAATGACAAGCCATCACCGATTCAAAGGGGGAAATTACTCTTATTTGGATATAGATAGAGCTGAATTAAGAGTAATTCATAGGTTTTTAGCTAATTCGATTACACAAAGAGGTAAGAACAAGGAAAAGGTAAATGAATAGGATTTGTTTTACCATATGTGTATTCGAGACCCACAAAGCACTGTAAGTATACCTTATTGTGTGGGTTATTATTTATCAGCTATGGTTAGGGGGATGAGACCGCATAGCATAATAGGAGGTGGTATTTTTATTACTTTGATTGCTGAATATCTCGGTGTGGATATAAGTCGGGGGGATTATTAGTCGAAGAACCAGAACCCCGCGATACTATAGGTTTAAATGTATACCATGGTGCGAAAGTTTTGAAGAGGCGAAATAACGCCGCAGTACAATACCATGGTAGACATCCACAGGTTGAGAGAAACCAACAGCAAGGTAATGTAGGAAGGGGAAATGAAATGCAAGAAATGCAAAGGTTTATAGCTTCACAGGAGTACGAAAATGTTAGACAGAGAGCATTTGAAGATTGGAAAGTTCATCAAAACCAAATCATAGCTCATTGCCAACATATAGGTAGAAACTATATTCCTACTCCAAAACCCATATTCCCTCCCTGGTCTATAGAGATGCAACCACCGTATCCTACGTATAACCCTGCCGAAGCATTCTATAGCACCTATGGTTATGCATGGAACCCCTATTGGTATCAGTATCATCCCTAGTCTACTTAGTTTTATTTATTTTGTAATTTGTAATGTTGATACGTTTAATACTTATGTTAATATTGTAATAGTTTTTATAATTTTCTAACTTTTATTCTTAGATTTTAATAATTTTTGAATGTGGGGTAATATACCAAACTTCAAAAATATGTATATATGTTTGCAGTTTATCTTATGTACACAACAGGGTAAAACAACGCATTTTCAAAGACTGGCATTAAGTTCAGCAAAAGCAACTAATTTTGACGACAAGATGCAAAATATATGTGAAATAACAACAAGACGGAATGAACAAATGATGTGCACCATTTATCATTCAGTAAACAAACGCCAATATATTTGGAAACTTTGGTAAAATTTAATCATTTTCACACAAATCACCCTCAATAATTTAAATTGTTACTGATTTCTTGCAAATGAGGGCATTGCAAGATCTTAAGTGTGGGAAGGGGTTAAATTCTTTCGAATTTAAAATCTTTATCTTAAACACTGGGTTACCATTAAAAATACTAGTAAAGCAGTAGTTGTATTAGAATCTAGTGCTCTCTGATAATAAAGAACAGCCATAGTCTTATATACTGACTACCCAATTCTAGTAAAATTTTTCAAAATTTTCAATTAAATGAACTCAAAATCATGTTTATACATATTTATGAACGATAAAACTAGGTTTTAACACCGAAATTATTGTAACCTCGGAAAGGACATAAATTGAGAAACAAACCAAAATGTTAAAATTCATTTAAAATGGAATAGAGGACAATAAAAAGGAAAATAAAAGCCAAGTGTGGGAAAATTCTCCAAGTTATTCAAAACATATATCACATATTTTTGTACAAATAACTGAAAATACTTTTGCTTTGGACTAAACTAAAAAGTTTTACCTGATTTACGGTAAGAAAGATGGATCTACACGATGAATCAATTCCATCATTAAAAGGAAGTAAAGTCTTCCGAAAAAGACACGCGCTTCTTGATTTAGGTCAAGAAGTTGTCGTCCAGACCAGCTGTAGGATGACGAAAAATCTAGAAAAGTCATCACTAAAATCAGCAGGAAATCCACGGACCTCATCATTAAACAGGGTCGCCAAGTGGTCAGATTTATCCTAACCATGAGAAGGATTTATCTCGTAAAATAGGGGGCACCATGCAAATTAGCTGGATAAGACTAATGAATCAGATCCCCAGAAAGGATAATCTCCTTAAAAGATCAAAAATCAGCTTTTAAGCCTGATATTACTCAATCCTTGAGATTGACCTTAAAGATTGAGAATTACAAACTCATGGAATTAAATGATATCTAAACTCGAGCTTGAACGAGAAAATATTTTGATCAAAATTACAAACCGATTTGTTTTCTGAAAACCCTATTTTCAATGCGTTCATTACCATTGAACGTAAAATCCTAGGAATTCACCTGGAATTCATTAGGTCACCTGAACTAAATCGGGTGTCAACCGTAAGAACGGTGGTTGCATAGTGGTCAAAGACAGGACCTTGTGACAGACCGAAAAATCATAAGGGTGAGCTTTACTATTGCTCCTACCAAGGATAGTAATTGCGTCCGACACATTATAGACCATAATTAAAAGCATGTCAGGGGACATTGCCTTAACAGTTGCTTGTTCAACGCTTTCCTTTACAACCGGACGGTAGTTTACCGAAAGGTAATATACGGGACAAGTAAACTGGACGTGTTGCTTTCCAAATACAAGGTTAGCAAGTGGGTGACACAAAACCGCAAGTTTTGAGCTAAAATTTTCAAATCTGAAACCCACCAAACCCACAAAAATATTTTGCAAACACCGGTAAAGGGTTATTCCGGAAAACTTATCTAGGGTAAAAACTAGATTTAATTTTCAAAAGATCAAATGTTTTCATAAAGATCCAATTTCCTTAATGGATCTAAATTTTTATAGTCATGTGGGACTGTAAACCATATCGTTACTACCATTGTTTATACCGCCATATAGAAATCACTGATGTACAAAGTGTGAAGAATAAAGAAGTGATTCTAGTATTTCAAGACGATATTGCTTGAGGACAAGCAACGCTCAAGTGTGGGAATATTTGATAATGCTAAAAACGAACAGATATTTCATAGCATTATTTATCAAAAAAGACAAGCTTTTAGTTGCAATTGTTCTATTTAAAAGTGATATTCGTTTAAATAATAAAAGGTGAAGACAAAAGACAGATTCGACGAATTGAAGACGCAAACGACCAAAAAGCTCAAAAGTACAAAATACAATCAAAGAGGTTCCAATTATTGATAAGAAACGTCTCGAAATTACAAGAGTACAAGATTCAAAACGCAAAGTACAAGATATTAAATTGTACGCAAGGACGTTCGAAAATCCGGAACCGGGAGCAGAGTCAACTCTCAACGCTCGACGCAACAGACTAAAAATTACAAGTCAACTATGCACATAAATATAATATAATATTTAAATAATTCTTATAATTATTTAAATATTATATAAATAATAAAAATCCGTCGGCAAGAAAGACTCCAAAGTTTGTGATCTGTATTTTCAAACTCCGCGACTCGCGGAGTTTGAAGGCAAAAAGGGCCGCGAGTCGCGGAGTACCCCTGAACTCAATTCCCTATAAAGCCAACCGAATTCTGATCATTTTTCACATCCAATATATCCATCCATCTATCTAAACGTATATATTTATATTTATATTTTAATTTTAATTTTAATTTTAATTTTAATCCTAATAATAAGGGTATGTTAGCGAATGTTGTAAGGGTGTAAGTCGAAATTCTGTCCGTGTAACGCTACGCTATTTTTAATCATTGTAAGTTATGTTCAACCTTTTTAATTTAATGTCTCGTAGCTAAGTTATTATTATGCTTATTTAAAACGAAGTAATCATGATGTTGGGCTAATTACTAAAATTGGGTAATTGGGCTTTGTACCATAATTGGGGTTTGGACAAAAGAATGACACTTGTGGAAATTAGACTATGGGCTATTAATGGGCTTTATATTTGTTTAACTAAATGATAGTTTCTTAATGTTAATATAAAGATTTACAATTGGGCGTCCCTATAATTTACCATATACACTCGATCGGACACGATGGGCGGGGTATTTATATGTACGAATAATCGTTCATTTAACCGGACACGGGAATGAATTAATAGCCACTAGAATAATTAAAACAGGGGTGAAATTATGTACAAGGACACTTGGTATAATTGATAAAAAAATATTAAAACCTTGGGTTACACTCAGTCGACATCCTGGTGTAATTATTAAACAAAGTATTAAAATCTTGTTACAGTTTAAGTCCCCAATTAGTTGGAATATTTAACTTCGGGTATAAGGATAATTTGACGAGGATACTCGCACTTTATATTTATGACTGATGGACTGTTATGGACAAAAACCAGACGGACATATTAAATAATCCAGGACAAAGGACAATTAACCCATGGGCATAAAACTAAAATCAACACGTCAAACATCATGATTACGGAAGTTTAAATAAGCATAATTCTTTTATTTCATATTTAATTTCCTTTATTTTATATTTAATTGCACTTCTAATTATAGCACTTTTATTTGTTGTTATTATATTTAAATGCACTTTTAATTATCGTACTTTTTAATTATCGCAAGTTTATTTTATCGCACTTTTATTATTCGCAATTTCATTATCGTTATTTACTTTACGCTTTAAATTAAGTCTTGTATTTATTTATTATTTTACATTTGGTTTTAACTGCGACTAAAGTTTTAAAATCGACAAACCGGTCATTAAACGGTAAAAACCCCCCTTTATAATAATAATATTACTTATATATATATTTGTATTTTTATAAAAGTAAACTAATATAGCGTTAAGCTTTGTTTAAAGATTTTCCCTGTGGAACGAACCGGACTTACTAAAAGCTACACTACTGTACGATTAGGTACACTACCTATAAGTGTTGTAGCAAGGTTTAAGTATATCCATTCTATAAATAAATAAATATCTTGTGTAAAATTGTATCGTATTTAATAGTATTTTCCTGCTAAAATTAATAGCTATTTTATATACACCTCGCATAACTATCAAGCATTAACTATTAAATAAAAATGACATTAATTATTCACTCCCAACCCCAAGTAAAATATAAAAGGTTTTAAAATTCAATAAATAGTTCCTAATTACATTTTTAATAAGTCTATAATCTGTAAAACTCATTTTCGAATCACAGTTCATTATAAAATAATATAAGTTTGATTTTAACTTACTTATTATCAATCGGGACATCAAATGAGTATTACAATCATTTAATATTTATTTTTAATATACTTTATTTATATATAGAGATTTATTTTAAATAATAATAATTATAATATCCTATTTTTATTTTACTTTACATAAATAAATTTTTAGTAACAACAACATACAATATTTAAAATTATATTTCCAATTATTATATATATATATATATATATATATATATATATATATATATATATATATATATACACACACACATATCAAGTTACAATCAATTGTTCGTGAATCGTCGAGAGCAGTCGAAGGTCAATTGAATATATGAAACAGTTCAAACTTTTTGAGACTCAACATTACAGACTTTGCTTATTGTGTAGAAATCATAATAAGATTAAGTTTAAATTTGGTCGGAAATTTCCGAGTCATCACAGTACCTACCCGTTAAAGAAATTTCGTCCCGAAATTTGATTAGGATGGTCATGGCTAACAATAAGTATGTTTTCATGACGAATATGAGTTGATAAATAGAGTTTTATCATCAGTAAGTAATATGGATAAAACAATTTGATTTTTGTGAAGAGTACGAGTGAATCTATCACAAAAGAGTGAAATGAGTAAATGTAAATTCGTCATATCTTTTGACGTAAATAGGATTGATTTCCAGAGTTCAAGGGATTTGGAGAAAATCTTCGTAATAAGATTTGATTTTTCGGTATTTAAGGAAATTAGAATCCTCTTTGGTTTAATGCGATGATCTGTCTCGGTTGCTCTGTCAAGTTCTTCACTATAAATCTACCCTCTTCATTTCCTTTATATTTTGAAGTTTCATCCCTTTTGTTTTTCCTCTTCCCAACTTTAAGTCAAACGAATAATGGTCCATAATTCATATGTATGAAGTTTCGAATGAACATGACTACTGTTCAAAGAGAGAGATTGTAATAGCACGATCTTGATTGGTTAAATTATCAGAATTCAAGAGAAAGATAGAACTATCAAGAAATCATGTTCTTGATATGTTTAGAGATTAGATAGAATGTAAGAGTCGTGTAACATGGCACATGATGACGTTATGGTTTGTGAATCATCATGTTTCATTAGAAACTCAGCATGACTTACTGTAATATAATCACGTTGATCAAGTGTCATTATATTATACTAACTCATGCATCAATTTCCAACACTACTTCAATACATTCATAATTTAAACTCGAAGGTTTACAGAATATAGAAACTATACAGTTCCTTTTATGGTGTAATACTGATAACGCGAGAAGATAAATAATTTCGGATAAGAATAGTTATGAAAATATCTCCAGAATATTGAGGATATTTATATTGAAAGATACGATGATATCTTAGAATTTTAGAATCAAATTGTGATGAAGAAATTTATTCACGATGATTTAGAGTGATTAAGGAGCAAGGTATTCGCTAAAGATTTCATTAGAAACATAATCATC
Source organism: Rutidosis leptorrhynchoides (assembly GCF_046630445.1). NCBI lineage: Eukaryota > Viridiplantae > Streptophyta > Magnoliopsida > Asterales > Asteraceae > Rutidosis > Rutidosis leptorrhynchoides. The sequence goes on from NC_092337.1 coordinate 316,979,934, forward strand.
AGGATTCTTTATGTACAAGTTTAGTCCTTGTGATTTGTTCAGAGTTTCAGAATGAGATATCATAATTCTAAGAGATAAATGTTATATGTATATATAATTTTTGATGTATTAACGCTGCGAGATTCAAAATACTGATTGCTGATTTTCCGATACTTGGTATGGTAATTCTTGTTACAAGATGCCGATGAGTTCATGATAAGACTTCAATAGATAAATATAGTGTTTTGTCGAAGAGATTTAAGCCAAGGAGCAACGAGGTTGCTGGTATGTCTGCTGGTAATATGATGGAATATAAAAAGTTCCCCGGTAACAATAAAAGAGCACACATATATATCAAAGTTATAATAAGGTTGTTTCGAACGAAAAATCGAAGTTGACTTGTTGGAGCTGTGACAAAATTGGCTAATTTAGAAAGAGATTGCAAAGTTATTTTCGGTAATAATAACGCTAAAAGGATTAGCACAGCTACGTGTTAAACGATTACTCAGTTTTCAGGAGTTTTCAGGTGCATAACTATATGCATCGATCTTTTCTTCCGTAGATGAAGTGTGGTTGGTTCATCCTCTCGATTAAGGTGCTTTCACGAATTATGAAAGGTTTGAACGCAGATTGTAACCGTCAAAATACTAATGAGGTTTAAGATGAAATCAAGTGGCAAACTTGAACAAAATGTTTAGTTTCATATGTTATAATCAATATTTTAATTCATTTTAATTGTCCAATGTTATTAGTCCACAGTCGATAGTCCACGGTTAACTGTCCAATAATTCATATATAGTTTAATTTATAATATTCGAATTAATTAATACGTATCGTGACCCGTGTACATGTCTCAGACTCGATCACAACTCAAAGTATATATATTATTGTAGAATCAACCTCAATCCTGTATAGCTAACTCCAACATTACTGCATATAGAGTGTCTATAGTTATTCCAAATAATATATATAGATGCGTCGATATGATATGTCAAAACCTTGTATACGTGTCTCAATAATTAAAGTGCGTAAAATAAATAACAGAAATTAAATGACGATAAATAAAATTGCGAGAATATAAACTGCGATAATTAAATTGCGATAAATAAAATGTAATCAGTTAGCTAGGAACAGTTAGCGTGGATTCTTAACAAAATTTCTCATAGTTAATTTGTCTGTTTCTAACAAATTTTATTTTGTCATATGTTTTCTTCATTATGCCACTTGTTGGATTCTGATAGGTCAAAATCTAAATATGAAATTGAATGAAAATGGTTATTCTACGGTGAACGGATACGTATATCGGTGGTTGTAAGTAGGATAGTAAATGACTGTTGAATCAGCTTCGACGAATGTACAGTGTAACTTATTAAGGTGAAATCTAAATATTCCTCGGGTATTACCTGCCCGTTAAAATATTTTCACCATTAACAGTTTGTACAAAAGAATTTTAATTACAATCTTTATGAAAATATATATACGTATATATTTTCTTCAGATGTAATCATGGATTTAATGAGTTAATATTATATTAAACTCATTTGGTTTACGTTTAGAACTAGAGTACATAATCTCTAAAACATTAGAGGTTACATAACCATCATGTCGAACGAAGATAAATGATGTAGAACGTCATGTAGAACGATGATTATTCTCGAGGTACAGAATGAGATGTTGAGGCATGTGATGTTGAAACTTGGGTTGTTGGTGGTACTGTTGGTGCCGGTGATGTTGTTGAAGCTGGTAAATTTTGCACCATATTCTCCAAATTTATTTTTCGAGCGCGAAGTTTGTTGACTTCTTCTATTATTCCGGGATGATTGTCGGTTAGATCGAGCGAATGAATAAGGTTTAGAATCTGAGATATTAAGTAATCATGATGAGATATTCGAGAAATGAGGGTGAAAATGATATTTCGGACTGGTTCACCGGTAAGTGCTTCAGGTTCTTCTCCAAGAGGTGAATTTGGTTGATGGAAAGGATCACCTTCTTTTTGTCTCCAATGATTAAGTAGGCTACGAACCCATCAGATGAATTGGTTGATTCATTCTGGTGACACTGCTTTCGGAGCTTAGGTGAAACTCCATATCGGAATAGCTGTCGGAATCCGAGGAATTCGAACTGGTTGAGGGATTCATCTCGTACGATCAGATGAAGGATTTTTCGATAAGAAATAGATTATAGGATGTAGATTAGTACCCTGCAATACATAATTTATATATGCATATATAATACTTAAATCCCATAAGTTACGGAGAAATCTACGAAAGCTGTCAGGCAAAGGTAACAATAACAGATACGCTAAGATATGAATTTATCTATACACAGTCTATGCAATAGAGGCAGTAAGACGTGTCTAGACTTTAAGGATGATAAGCAAATAATTTTCGACACTAAATGATAAGCAAAACTTTTGACATGCAGACACGGTCGAAGTCCAGACTCACTAATTCATCTAAACAACTACTAGTTAGACACACTAATGCAAGACCTGGTTCGCTAAGACCACCACTCTGATACCACATGTCATACCCGTCCAAATCCATCTGGACGAAGTCACCAACATCTGGTCCCATAGCGATGATCGACTCCAAATAATATATTTAAAATGAGCAAATGCACAGCGGAAGATTTCTTTCATACCTGAGAATAAACATGCTTTCAAGTGTCAACCAAAAGGTTGGTGAGTTCATTAGTTTATCATAAAATAATAAAATTATCATTTTGATAGACCACAAGATTTAAATCCTGCATGGTACAAATGGGCCCGAATCCTATACCCATCTGTAATGTAAATGCGATATCTTTTAAATACAGTACACCTTTCTCGTGTACGAAATCATCTTTTATAAATCTTAGTAACCGTACACATATCTCGTGCACAAAAATAACATACACATAACCTGTGTATAAAATCATTCTCTCGATACATAACATTCACTTTTCATTGCTTTCATAGCTTGGCTTGGTAACCGACCTTAACATATAATGTGCATCAATAATATCCCCAAAACATAACATCTCGTCTGTATAATATATAAACCTCGAAGTACTAAACACCACGCCCATTAGCTCTTCCGTCTAGTGAACATTCTGGGTAGGGGTGTTAAACCCGGTAGCTACCTTTAGGATTCGCGTAAATTAGGGCCATACCCGATTCTAATTCTTAGGTTATGAAGCAATAATAATCAGGGAAAAATATTCACAACAATTAGTGGCAATTATAATGAAAGGACCCGTTCATATACAATATAAACGATTCACAATAGTTGATTTCATTGCGAGGTACTTGACCTCTATATGATACATTTTACAAACATTGCATTCGTTTTTAAAAGATAAACTTTCATTTACATCGAAAGTTAACGGCATGCATACCCTTTCATAATATATCCATCTATAATTGACTTAATAATAATCTTGAATGAATTCGACGACTCGAATGCAACGTCTTTTGAAATATGTCATGAATGACTCCAAGTAATGTCTCTAATATGAGCTAATGCACAGCGGAAGATTTCTTTAATACCTGAGAATAAACATGCTTTCAAGTGTCAACCAAAAGGTTGGTGAGTTCATAGGTTTATCATAAAACAATAAAATTCATCATTTTGATAGACCACAAGATTTAAATCCTGAATGGTACAAATGGGCCCGAATCCTATACCCACCTGTAATGTACATGCGATATCTTTTAAATACAGTACACCTTTCTCGTGTACGAAATCATCTTTCATAAATCTTAGTAACTGTACACATATCTCATGCACAAAAATAACATACACATAACCTGTGTATAAAATCATTCTCTCGATACATAACATTCACTTTTCATTGCTTTCATAGCTTGACTTGGTAACCAACCTTAACATATAATGCGCATAAATAATATCCCCAAAACAGAACATCTCGTCTGTATAATAATCATATAAACTTCGAAGTACTAAACACCATGATGTGTAAAATCAGGTATATAATTTATATTAGGAAAAATACCAATTTAAAGAATATTACAAACTCACGAGAAGTGTACCCGATCGTGTAGCAGTATAGATTTGGAAATTTCCAAGTATCGTTCCAAGGACAGTTTAGACGCAATTCAAGATTATTGACTAATAAGTGATTAAACAAAACAAATAAAATAAATGAAATAACAGATAATTGGTTTTAGTTATTTAACGATTAACCAATCAAGAGATATTTAATATAAAGACAATATATTTTTTTTTGCTTTTTAAGTTTATAGAAAACGAAATGCAGACTCAACAAACAAACAAAAGATAGTTTTGAATTCAATAGACAAAGAAATGCTCGCCTAGATCTTTTACTCTCAGTGTTGGATGATATATATTAAGCACAAGTTATAGTGATAAAATGCATGTAATTACTAAGTCGGTTCATGTAGAGTTCTCTTTTACGAACACTCAAGCTAGGATTTATTGGCTTAGGGTTCCCTCTCACCAAAGACCTCGTTGCTTGTGACTAAGTAATTAACTACTTTAGAGATTTAGATTAAATTGGTTACGCGTTCGCTCCACACAATTCACCCCTGTTTTGTTCAACATATATTACCCAATTTACCCCTTGGTCCGGTAAGCACTCAATTAATTAAGACAAATCAATTGAAAATTAATGCACTAAATTGAAACAGGGTTTTCTTTGTCCAAACAAGTACACTAATCAATCTCATAACATACATCAACACCCACAAGTGTGGTTCTTTATCCAAACTCTAATTTATCATGCAAAAATCATATAACTATAAAAAAGAAATCATACAACACTAAGATTATTAATCTAGATGAACATAAAATAATTTAGCTCATGACCATCATATGAATTGAACACAAATAATTATAGCACAAATAACTCATAATTAGCATAGACACGAATAAACAAATTAAAGTAACAATAATAATTTATATGTGCTCATCTCAATTGGGAATTCTGAGTTAAATAAAAGAAGTAAAATTAAGGACAAGTTAAAATCACCACCTCTTGTCTTGTTCTTCCTTCTCAAGTACCAAACAGCAACAATTTAATTAGATGCTTTTAACTCCTTGCTGCTTTTGTTGTTTGACGTGTCCAAGACCAACACCCAAGTTTAATAACAACACAAACAACTCTTCTTTCTTTCTATGTTGCTCGATGCCAACTACAAAGGTGGGGTCCACGGATACTTTCTCAAACTCTCTCCTTTTCTCTTTGTGATCCACGACAGAACCCCAAAAGGGGTCTACGGCTACTGCACACAACCCCCACACAAAACCTACGTATCTTTGATCCCATTTATATTTATATAGTCTAACTTATCTTTTTGTGCAAGACTTAGATTATAACCCAATAAATACCATGGCCCAATAATTAAACTTAGTCTCTTTTGTGTTTGATGTGTGTCGACCCAAAAGTACAGAAGGAGTCCACTTTGCTTTTTATATTTCTCCAACTTAGCTCATAATTAACTTATGATTAATTAAATTATGATTGGTCTTTTTATCCCAACTAGAAACCAAGCTCCTTTTAGGTCTTACTGAAAAATCATCTTTCAGCCCATTACTAATTAAATGAAAGTCAGCCCACATTAATTTCTGACTTTTTCTGTCCAGCGACTAAAGAGGCGCTTTCAACCATTCACGCGGCGCTTTCAGTCTGCATTCAGCAACTCAACTTCTTTTCAGGATCCAAACATATTGACTTTATAACACCTTTATTCATTTAAATCTAAAAAGTTATCAATACTCCATAAATACCTGAAATCAATTATAATTTATTAAGTATCGAAAGTTCGCATAATTGATACAAATATTAATAAAATAACAACGATAGTGCCTATAAATGATATCCAAAAACATGTATAAAATAGACATTATCAAATCCCTCCACACTTGACTTTTGCTTGTCCTCAAGCAAATAAAGACAAAACAATTTAGAACAACACTCCCTAGGCAATATCATGTTAATCATTTTAAGTGAAAGATTTTTCATAAAGTTCATAAGTACACGAAAACAATATCTTTCAAATTTTAAATATTAACATCAACAAGTTAAGCTCACCTAGGTATCGTATCAAAAGAAATATTAATTAGGGTAAATGTTCATGGGTTTATCGGGTAGGATATGACACAAGATATAAAATGGTGTAAAAGTAGAAGTTAAATGCAAAGTCAAATAGATATCTAGCTACTAAAAAGTGAATTTATTATTAAGAACTACTATCACCTGGACACACAAATGATCCACATTGGAACTCTTTTTATTTCACAAATATTTATATATCTGTTGTATATATTTTTTTTATTTTTTATTTTTTTGTATCAACCTTCTATACTCATTACTTTCAATCAACAACTCCCTTGGTCCGTATAGTGAACTTTCGACCAACTTATCCAGACCGGGAAACGACCTTAGTAAGTTAGGTGATAAAGCACCCCGCGGATCTAATTATTCGAACCTAAAAAATTATTGTGTCAATTACAATTTCATGCCGGCTTTCTATGGAACCCGTGTAACGAACTTTCGAACCAACCGATCCCAAATCCGGAAAGGACCTTAGGTGGTTAAGTGACAAGAACCCCAAAGGAACTACTTATTCGAATTCCAAAGGCTTATGCATCAAACTATATTTAACATGCTTCAAGTAATAATTACATTTTCAGGAATCATTTACATTTTCTGATTTTTCTCATCTTTTATTTTTATTTTTCACGCACACATATATTGTCGTAAGGAATGATGAAAATATCTGTTTACCCCCACCTTCATTGTGCTTTTTACACAACTACTCAAGTGAGTTTTAGGCACGCAAATAATTACACTCCCACTTCAATAATAACACAAGTAAAAGTAGTTCTATTAACATTAAGATTAATATAGTGAGAAGACATAAACTTGACTAAGAATTTAAACTTCCAAAAATAGGGTAGAAAAGGGAATTGGTTTCATTTGGTTTTCATCTAAAGGCTAAGGCTTCTAAGGTTTTCTAATTGGAATGTTAATACTCAAACCGAGCACTAACGACCTGGGTAAACTGGCTAAAAATTGGTGTTAAAATAAAAAGGCTAAAAATCCTACAATATTTTTTCATCATTTACAATACCTTTCACTAGGTGCTCTCATAAAAATATAAAAATTTTAACTACCTAGGGAGTCAAATGCCAGTTACCTTAAAACATATATCATTTAAACATAAAAGCAACAGTTTTCATGCAATCAAACAGACAAAAACCAAGTGTACCATAAACCATAAACCCCCTCCACACTTATTTCATGCTATGTCCTCACTAGCATGCTATACTATAATGAAAAAGTGGAGTAAATAAAATAATAAACAATAAAAGTAAAGGTAACTGAAACTTCCCGGCGTTTTAGCAGAATAAGCGTCGGACTGAGAAATAATAAATATAGCTGCAACTCAAAAGTCAGCTTCCTCGCCTCTTTCACAATTTCAAAACTTTACAAGCTGTGCAACCTTTCCCAAATTCGTACACCCGACTCGACCCCTCATTATCAGCCTTCAATAGGGTCCTAACTCTTCCAAACTTATCTGACGGTGCGAGAAATCAGTGGAATATGTTTCACGAATAAGCAACGTCAACCAATCATTAACACCGCGTGTTGTGAACATTAAATTTGAAAGTTCTCCTAGATTCTTTATGGAAAACGCTAACATAACCCGATATTTAGAAGACGTGTCACCCTTAAAATCAGATTGAGACACTCGAGTGTAGTCTACGGTCATGCTCAAATCAAATGGGTCATGGTACACTGTCTCCTCCGCACTATACACACCGTGATATCCACCCGATAATAAACAATCACTCTCCTCAATTTCAATATCCTCTAAAACAAGTGTGGACCCGCTCTGTAACTCAACTATGGAACCAGACTCAACCCCCAACTTCAATTCCTCTAACTCCTCAGTTGTAGGCTCATAACCATTAGCTATTAGAGAAGCTAACAAACCCTCTTCTTCTTCTACCACAATCTCATCTATATAACTAGAAGAGCAAGAATGTAACTCGGGGAAATCCTGCAAAAGCTCAGAAAGTGGATCTAACCGAGTACGTTTTTCAACAACCAGTTTCTCTTGCAAAATAGATTGTGAAGCTATAAGTTGTGGAGATGGACCGTACTCTGTCACATTTAAATGCTCCGGAAACAGAATCATGGGTGAATAAAGATCGGTAGAAAGTTGCTTAGTAGGTAGAGGACTCGAATGTTTAACGTCCGGATTCATGCAACATTGCCAAGACCCATAAAAACACGGGCAGAAACCTTCAGCTATCATCTTCTCTTTCATAGAAATTTTTTTAGTGTTAACCACAATTTCATCTACTTCTTTCTCTTGGTACCCCTCGTTGGTAACACTAGGAGATGAATATAATGCGATTAGTTTTCTCCGTTCAACTCTCATTTTCTTAGCCATTGTCATATTCCTGTAGTCAACCATTTCCCTGCAACTGACAAAAACAAAGAAAAGAATAAAAGCACCGACTCTAGAAAATGATAAATATTAAAGAGAAAAAAAGAACTACCTTAAAAACAAAAGGACTCAAACAAATCACAAATAGCAAACAATCTCAAATTGACACACAACTGTCCCCGGCAGCGACGCCAAAAACTTGATGTGTAAAATCAGGTATATAATTTATATTAGGAAAAATACCAATTTAAAGAATATTACACACTCACGAGAAGTGTACCCGATCGTGTAGCAGTATATATTTGGAAATTTCCAAGTATCGTTCCAAGGACAGTTTAGACGCAATTCAAGATTATTGACTAATAAGTGATTAAACAAAACAAATAAAATAAATGAAATAACAGATTATTGGTTTTAGTTATTTAACGTTAACCAATCAAGAGATATTTAATATAAAGACAATATATTTTTTTTTGCTTTTTAAATTTATAGAAAACGAAATGCAGACTCAACAAACAAACAAAAGATAGTTTTGAATTCAATAGACAAAGAAATGCTCGCCTAGATCTTTTACTCTCAGTGTTGGATGATATATATTAAGCACAAGTTATAGTGATAAAATGCATGTAATTACTAAGTCGGTTCATGTAGAGTTCTCTTTTACGAACACTCAAGCTAGGATTTATTGGCTTAGGGTTCCCTCTCACCAAAGACCTCGTTGCTTGTGACTAAGTAATTAACTACTTTAGAGATTTAGATTAAATTGGTTACGCGTTCGCTCCACACAATTCACCCCTGTTTTGTTCAACATATGTTACCCAATTTACCCCCTTGGTCCGGTAAGCACTCAATTAATTAAGACAAATCAATTGAAAATTAATGCACTAAATTGAAACAGGGTTTCCTTTGTCCAAACAAGTACACTAATCAATCTCATAACATACATCAACACCCACAAGTGTGGTTCTTTATCCAAACTCTAATTTATCGTGATATCGCATATTTTATACACGTTTTCCTTAGCGATATCGATCATAATTTAGTCCGTTCGGATACGATTTGGTGTTTATTTTGATAATATTGAGAATGTTCGAGTTTGGAGAGCTATTTGTAGAAGAGATGCGTTTTTGAAGCTTTTGAGGCATGTTGGTAATCGATTATTATTATTGGTGCTCCTGGGTTGGAAATGTTAAGTAAATATCGAGTAGTTTGGTTTTAAGTTATTATTAGTATTAAAAGAGTGCAAAAGAGACGAAGGAACCAGGTTTAGTTGATTGTCGCGGCGCGACAAATGCGTCCGCGGCGCGACGTTTAACGCGTTTCTAGATCAGAACGGGGTTTAAGAAGGGTGAAATTTTACATTATATGTCACGGCGCGACCATTATGGCCGCGGCGCGACCGTCTGTCGGTTCAGGTAATTTTGGCAAGTATAAAAGGCCCGAAAAATACCCTAATTATTCATTCTTCCATCCAGACGAATTATAGCAGTTTTTGGGCGATTTTTGGTGTTCTTTGGAGAACTCCAAGGTCATTCAATCACTTCAATCATTCCAGATTCAACCTTCAATCCGTTCATCATCCGCAATTGCTTATTTAATTAGGTTGATTTCTTTGTTATAAACAATGAATTCTTTCCTTTATTTATTTGTGATTTTGGCTTTAGCCATGATTGTTGGCTAAGCTTTTAATGTTTGTCTAGATTGAATATTTTCATGTGTTTGGATGATACTTTAATGTTTTATTGATTAATGCATGATAATTATGAGTTTTGATTAAGAACCATTCTTGTGGGTGTTGATTATTGTTACTAGGTTGATTAGTAAATCTTGTTTGAACAAAGGGAACCCTGTTTCAATTTAGTGATCTAATTTTCAATTGATTTGTCTTAATCGATTGGGTGCTTACTGGACCAAGGGGGTAAACCGGGTAACATTGATTGAACAAAATAGGGGTGAATTGCGTGGAGCGAACGCATAACCAATTGAATCTTAATCTTATAATTAGCTAATTACTAAGTCACAAACGAAAGAGGTCTTTGGTGAAAGGGAACCCTAAGCCAATAAATCCTAGTTTGACGTGTTTGCTAAAAGAGAACTCTGGGTAAACCGACTCTGTAATTGCATGCATTGATAAATAGAACTAGTGCTTAATAACAAATCATCCGACTCTACGAATAGGAGATCTAGGCGAACATTCTTTTATCTATTGAATTCAAATATCTTTATTTTCCGTTGAGTCTGTAATTTGATTTATTTAAACTTAAAAACCCAAAAATATTGTCTTTTACTTTTGATCTATCTTTGATTTGGCTAACCGTTAAATAGCCACAAAACAAACTATTTCGTACTTTCGATTTTCATAGATTAACTTAGTTTACTTTATTAGTTGCAATCTTAATTCTCACGTTAAAACTGTCCTTGGAACGATTTCGGAATTACCAATTTTATACTATTACTCGACCGGGTACACTGCCCGTTAGTGTGTAGTAATCATTTAACCGGCATTTTTTCCAATATAAATTATAGACACGATAATACACATCAAGTTTTTGGCGCCGCTGCCGGGGACAGTTGTGTCGAAAATTAAGATTGTTATCTAATTGTTCTTAGTTTAGTTTAGTTATAGTTTATTATTTCTTTTCGTTATTCTCAGTTGAATCGGTGCATTTAATCAGTTGTTAGTTGTGATTTCGCAGATAACAGGTAGTGCATGCCACATACGCGTTCTTCTAATTCTCCGATTTTTCAACCATTTGCAGAACCCGAAAGAGAGTTATTCAGAGCGTTAAGTCAAGAGCAACAGTCTACAGTGGATTCATCTTTTTCTTCAAGTGCTAATATAATTAATTTGAGAAGTAGTTCTGGGACTGTGGTGCCCGATACACCACCTGAAATCAGAGAAGAAGAAGAATCTTACATTTCATTAGATCTTTTCGAGACTGAAGATATGGCTGACCAAGAACAACCACCTCGTCCTCAGACTATGGCAGAAAAGTTGAAGGCCACATGAGGGGGTCAAGGCAATTCGATTACTCAACCGAACATCACTCAGCCTTTTCAAATTACAGGGCCGATCCTTAGTTTGATTTCTTCTGACTGCCAATTTCATGGCAAGGATAGTGAGGATGCCAACGAGCATCTTCGTGTTTTCAATGATGTTTGCAATTTATTTAAGTTGCATGAGGTTGCCGATACGTCGATCAAGACAAGGCTTTTTCCTTGGACTCTTAAGGGAGAAGCAAAGAGATGGTTAGATAAGCAACCAGAGGGTACGATTACCTCTTGGGAGATTTTGATGGATACGTTTTTATCGAAGTTTTTCTCTGCGTCTCGAGATGCTAGACTTCAAGCAGAAATTTCTCAATTCAGACAAAAGAGCAGCGAGACACTATTTGATGCTTGGGACCGTTATTCTAATATGCTACGCTCGTGTCCGTAACACGGGTGAATGATTTACAGAAGGTCCAGATTTTCTACAAGGGTTGTGATATCCCAACTCGTCAGACTATTGATCAAGCAGCAGGTGGTACGTTAATGGATAAGACCGAAGAAGAGGCGCTAGAGATAATTGAAAAGCAAGCTGCTTATTCTCACGAATGGCATCAAGATCATGAGTCATTCCATTCGGCTTCAGTTAAGAGAACCGAAACCCATGGTGCATATGACGATTTTGGGTCTATAAGTGCTAAGTTGGACTCCTTTGGTCGGAATTTGGAGAAGATAAATAAGGATATTCATGGTATGAAGGTTGGTTGTGAGTATTTGTGGGGGATTACATCAGGCAAAAGATTGTGATGCAGGTTTGACTATGAATTAGAAGGAAGAGATCGCTTATATTAGTCAACAGAACAACAATCAGTTTCAGGGACGTGCACAGTTTAATAGGAATTTCAACAATCCCTATAATCCTCAAGGTAATCAAGGTTCAAGATTCCAGCCAGGTTCTAGTGGGGGATATCAACAGCAAGCTCCCGGGTATTTTTAGAAACCCCAAGCCGAAGAGAAAAAGTCCAACCTTGAAGCTATGATCGAGAAGGTTGTGATATCTCAAACTCAGCTTGTTACTACTGTTACTCAGAATAATGAGAAGAATGATCAAATGTTTCGAAATCAACAAGCAGCGATTCAGAATCTAGAGAAACAAATTGGTCAGCTTGCTAGCCAGAATAATGTGAGGAAACCGGGGGAGTTACCGAGTAAGACCGATAACAACCCGAAGAATGGGCACGTTAATGCTATCACTACCCGTAGTGGTTTAGCATATGATTCACCGAGTAAGCCCGATGAGTATGATTTACGAGTGCCGTTGGTTAAGGATAGTGAGCTGGTTGTTGTTAGTGAACCGGAGGGGGATAAGGAGCCGGAACAGATGATTGAGAAGGTTGTGAGGGTACCGGAAACTGTTGCTGCTAAACCGGTAGTTAAATAGTATCAACCACCGCTCCCATTCCCGAGGAAGCAGAGACTGGAGAAGCTGGAGGCAGAAAAGTCCAAGTTCATGGACTTGATTAAAAAAGTTAACATTAATTTGCCTTTTATTGAATAGATTGCAGGTATGCCCAAGTATGCAAGGTTTCTTAAGGACTTGCTAACTAACAGAAAGAAGCCGGAGAACGTGTCTTCAGTCAAGTTGAATGCCGCATGCTCAGCGGTAGTTGCAAACAAGCTTTCCGAGAAGCTTGAGGATCCTGGGAGTTTTACCATTCCTTGTTTACTGGGTAATTTGGATTGTATGAGGGCGTTGGCAGATTTGGGGGCTAGCATAAATTTAATGCCCTACTCTATTTATTTGAAGCTAGACCCCGGGGAATTGAAACCCACGCGTATGGCTATTCAGCTAGCGGACCGCTCTATTAAATTCCCTCGTGGAATTATCGAGAATATGCTAGTTAAGATAGGGTCGTTGGTTTTCCCGGCCGATTTCGTGGTGTTAGATATGGAAGTGGATGATAGGATTCCACTGATTTTGGGTCGGCCATTTTTAAATACTGCTAGGTGTATCATTGATGTATATGGCCAACAGTTGACCCTTCGGATAGATAATTTGCATGCAACTTTCTCAATCGACCATACTTTAAAATACCCTGCGTACACCGATGATGTATGCTATTTTCTTAACACTGTGAATGTCCACTCTGAGTTGTTGCAGGAATTCCCAGAGTTACAGGGTTCAGGAGAGTGTTCATTGGTTGAAATTGATGAAGATTGCAGGTTGAGGAGGTGGATATTTTGACCACCTTGATGGAAAACGGCTATGAGCTGACTGAGGAGGAGTTCAAGGAACTCGAACGTGATGCGGATTACCGGAGCAAGTCTTCAATTGAAGAACCTCCCGAGTTAGAATTGAAGCCACTTCCTGATCATTTGGAATACACTTATTTGCAGGAGGAATCTAAGCTTCCGGTAATTATTTCTTCTTCTCTTACTACAGGTCAGAGAACTGAGCTTGTAACCATACTGCAGGCCCATAAACCGGCCATTGTGTGGAAAATTCACGACATTAAGGGTATTAGTCCCTCCTATTGCACCCACAAAATCCTAATGGAGGATAACTCCAAACCTGTGGTGCAACGACAAAGGAGGCTGAACCCGCACATGCAAGATGTCGTGAAGAAAGAGATCATTAAGCTCCTCGATGCAGGTCTGATTTACCCGATCTCTGACAGTCCTTGGATTAGCCCGGTACACTGTGTACCTAAGAAAGGTGGTATGACTATTACCACCAATGATAAAAACGAGTTAATTTCCACTCAGACTGTCACGGGGTGGCGTGTTTGTATTGACTATCGAAAGTTGAATGACGCCACACGTAAAGACCACTTCCCGTTACCTTTCATGGATCAAATGCTAGAGAGGTTAGCGGGAAACAGGTTTTATTGTTTTCTTGATGGTTTTTCGGGCTATTTCCAAATTCCTATCTCGCCCGAGGACCAGGAGAAAACTACTTTCACGTGCCCGTATGGCACATTTTCATACCGACGCATACCCTTTGGCCTTTGCAATGCTCCGGCCACTTTTCGAAGGTGCATGATGGCCATATTCCACGATATGATAGAGGATTGCATGGAGGTGTTCATGGATGACTTTTCGATCTTCGATGACACTTTTGATTCATGCCTTCTTAATTTAGAACGGATGTTGGAACGGTGTGAGAAGTCTAATCTTGTGCTCAATTGGGAAAAGTGCCATTTCATGGTTCAAGGGGGCATAGTTCTCGGGCACAAGATTTCTAGGGACGGTATCGAAGTGGATCCTGCGAAGGTAACGGCTATTAAGAACCTTCCACCTCCCACCGATGTTAAGGGTGTTCGTAGTTTTCTCGGGCACGCCGGTTTTTACCGACGATTTATTAAAGATTTTTCTAAAATTGCTAACCCGATGAACAAACTCCTCGAAAAGGACACGCCTTGGAATTTCTCCGACGAGTGCCAAAAGGCATTCGATCTTCTTAAGGAGAAACTGATCAATGCGCCAATCATAATTGCTCCGAATTGGTCCCTTCCGTTCGAGCTTATGTGCGATGCTTCTGACTTTGCTGTTGGCTCTGTTTTGGGTCAAAGGGCCGAGAAACATTTCCGACCCATTTACTATGCAAGCACGACCTTGCAGGGAGCACAATTGAATTATACTACCACTGAAAAGGAGCTCCTTGCGATGGTCTTTTCGTTTGATAAGTTCCGGTCCTACTTAGTCTTATCTAAGACTATTGTTTTTACGGACCATTCTGCTCTGAAGTACCTATTTTCGAAACCGGATGCGAAACCTCGACTGCTTAGATGGATCTTGCTTTTGCAAGAATTCGACATCGAGATCCGGGATAAGAAGGGTGTTGAAAATCTAGCGGCTGACCACTTGTCTAGACTCGAGAACCCAAATCTCGAAGTCCTTCACGAATCGAGTATCCATGATGATTTTCCCGATGAATATCTCATGGCGGTGGACAAGGTGGACGAGCCGTGGTACGTGGACATAGCTAATTATCTCATTGGGGGATTCTTGGAAAAAGGGTGGTCGCATCAAAAGAGGAAGAAATTCTTCAGTGACCTTAAGTACTATTTCTGGGAGGCTCCCTATCTTTTTCGTTGTTGTCCCGATGGGGTTATCCGCCGGTGCATTTCCGGTGAGGAGTGTATACGTATTTTGACCGAGTGCCATAGTGGGCCTACCGGTGGGCATTTTGGACCCCAAATCACGGGGCGTAAAGTCTATGATGCCGGCTTCTTTTGGCCGAAAATTTTCAAGGATGCCCACCGGATTTGCAAGTCATGCGATTCTTGTCAAAGGGCCGGTAAAGTCACCAAACGGGATGAGATGCCTCAACAAAGCATCCAAGTTTGCGAGGTATTTGACGTTTGGGAAATTGACTTTATGGGGCCATTTTCGAAATCTCAGAATTATAGTTACATACTCGTTGCCATTAACTACGTGTCTAAATGGGCCGAAGCTCAAGCTTTGCCCACAAACGATGCACGAGTTGTGATTTCCTTCCTTAAGCGTTTATTCTCTCGATTTGGAACTCCTAAAGCTTTAATTAGCGATAGGGGTACTCATTTTTGTAACGTCCAAATGGAGAAGGTATTGAAGCGATATGGAGTTCTCCATAAATTTTCTACTTCATACCATCCCCAAACGAGCGGACAAGTTGAGAATACCAATCGAGCTCTCAAAGGGATTCTTGAGAAGACTGTGGGGTTGGATCCGAAGGAGTGGGCGAATAAGCTCGATGAAGCTTTGTGGGTGTTTAGAACCGCCTACAAAACGCCAATTGGTACCACTCCTTATCGGTTGGTTTATGGAAAAGCGTGCCATCTCCCTTTGGAGATTGAGCATAAGGCTATGTGGGCGCTTAAAAAGTGCAATTTAGATTTGAAAGAAGCCGGACGCCTAAGGGCGGGGTAATTGAATGAGCTTGGTGAATTACGCCTTGATGCGTATGAAAATTCGTTGATTTACAAAGAGAAAACCAAGCAATGGCATGATAGGAAGTTAAAGGGTCCAAAAGAGTGTAATGAAGGCGATCGAGTGCTTTTGTTTAACTCTAGATTAAAGCTTTTACCGGGAAAACTTAAGTCCCGGTGGACGGGACCATTTGAGGTTGTTAAGGTGTACCCATACGGTACGATTGAGTTGAAAAATGCAAGCGGTACTAATTTTAAGGTTAATGGACATCGTGTTAAGAAATATTTTGATGGTCTGATGGTGATTGATGACGGGGTTCACGTTGAACCCGATCCTAAGGATACTTGAAGTTGGAAACGAGTTTTGTGAACGACTCGTTAATTATGGTTCACATTGTTGTATAGTTTGTATTAATAGGTTTGATCACGGGTTTGTTGAGTCTTAAATGCTAAATGATTAATTATGATAGATTACTTGTTATTTTGTTGGTTGTTTTGGTGTTTAAGGGTGTTTGAGTTTGCTGCATAGCTTAAAAAGTCGTGGTATCAGGATAAGCATATTGCCGCGGCGCGACATTTGGGGTAGCGGCGCGAGGTTTGAAGGGTTTGCGAAACAGAGAGTCACTTTAAATTGGTTTTTAAACACATTAATTTCCGCGTCGCGAGGAATTGGGTCGCGGCGCGAGTTTTCACAGGTTTTGTGGGTCACGAGTTTTTAAAAGAATTAGTATCAAGTATAACTTCTGGCCGCGGCGCGACCACTTATGTCACGGCGCGACAATTCTGTCACACAGATTCTACCCAACGGATCATGTTTTAACTCGAATGGGTCAACCCGACCCAATACATAACCCGACGGGATTTTAACTCTTTTTAGGGGTTTTGGATCTGTTTTTCACCCACCATTCTCACACTTACCTCTCAACAAAATTAGAACTCTCAAACCCTAGTTTCAATTAACACTAATTGCTACCTAATTTATTCAATTCATTGTTCAATCATGCTTGTTAAGGTCCGATTTTTACTAATCTCTTGCTTTTTCTCTCATGTTTCTTGATTAATTGTATTAATTCTAGGGTTCATGTTTGAAATTTTAAGGGTTTTGTTTGATTGAAACTTTTATGCCTTAATATGTGATGAATTGTTGATGAATATGATATTGTTGTGTTTTCTTCATGAATTCTTGTGTAGATTATGCATAATATTGATTCTTGAGATTAGGGTAGTGTTAAATCCGAATTTGATGTTGAATGTTTGGGGATTTTGTTTGTGAGGGAGATGTTTGCTAATAGATACATGTTTTAAGATAGTGTGGGGGTGATTTGGGCGGGTCATATGTGATTTTGGAAATTGGTAAAACATGATGATTTATGTGATTTGTGAGATGATTATTTGGTTGTTGGAATGGTTTATTCTTCTTGGAATAGGTTAATTAACTAGATGAGTTTGTGAAATTGAGTTAAATGGAGGTTGTTTTAATGGGGGAAACTTACATGATATAGTGTTTTGAGAATTGGTTTGAATTTGATACCATGGAACACAAACATATGTTGTCAATACTTGCTTTTGTCTAAATGCCTAATTGAAGTTGAGACGAGTATTAATGGTACTTGGTGCAAGTATGTGGAACATGTTGATTTTTCTAACGCTAACTTTTCAATGTTTTGTGTTTGGTTTGGTTTTTGTTTCATGTGTGTAGAGAAGCAGATTTGATGCTCCATCATCCTCCATGGCTCAATCCCGAAGGGATGAAGAGCGAAGAACTAATCCGGAGGTTTGGTTGCAAAAAGTTGAGGAGCAATTCTCGGAATATTTTGGATACATCTCAGCTCGGAATATTCAAGCGACTTGGTATTTTAGTTGGGATGAGTTGAATAGTGCATCTAGTGAGGTTAAGGAGGATATTGCTTATATGTTGGTGATGTCGAGACAGGGGGTTGATCTTGTCACTTGGGAACGTGGTTTTTCTTTAAGAGACGATCTTTACCGTGAGTTAATTGTTGAGTTTTTCTCCTCTTTAAGTTTCTGTTCTCGAAGGGATGGGACGGATCAAGCCTTTTTGACATTTCATTTAGGAGGAGAAAGTCGAGCCATGAGTCGAATTGATTTGTCTCGAGCACTAAATTTGTATGAAGAATTGGATGAAAAGTCTTTAACACGCTATTTGAGGAAAGAAACTGAGTTCATGGGGAATCAGGATGATTATAACGAGCGAGACTTTTGGTTTGA
The DNA here is from genome assembly GCF_046630445.1 of Rutidosis leptorrhynchoides. Lineage (NCBI taxonomy): Eukaryota > Viridiplantae > Streptophyta > Magnoliopsida > Asterales > Asteraceae > Rutidosis > Rutidosis leptorrhynchoides. Next base: position 316,998,462 of record NC_092337.1, read on the forward strand.
AATTTCAGGTTTGACTCCATTTGTGTCTAATGAGTCGAAAGAGTCCGACATTTAAAGCAGAGATCTACGGTTACTCCATATACTGTTGTCGTGTACTTTTTGTGGACGAAGGAATGGGAACGATAAAGTTAATTCTACCGAGTTGTGGATAATGCATCGATTTCGGGCTAATGCGCATCATGATTTGTGTATGTTGATTGCTACATATTTATCTAATCAGTCGAGAGAGACACGCTCTTCGAGGCCACTGCTGGGTGGTCATTTTGTTACAAAAATTGCACGATTTTTCGACATCAATTTTAGCAGGTGTACAAGATTAATCGACCCATTGCAAGTAATGAAACCTTTTAATTTAAGGTTTTATCTTAATGTACGTTTTGTGATGTGGGATGCGAATCGAGTTGGCTTGGTTACATATGTTGAGCCACAAGAGCCCGAGGCCGGTGGTAATGTTCAAGGAGGTGATAAGGCGGAGCCGGTTGCTCCGAATGTGCCAGCGGGGGGTCAGCCTTGGGGTATTTCCCAAGAAATTTGGGATAACTTAGTGTCGCGGGTTGATAACGTGCGAATCGGTGTGTCAGACAGCTTTGATGAGTTTCAGGGAGAACAACAGTCGCATAATGACCGTATGTGGGAAAGTCAGCAGAGGGTCGATGAGAGGTCGGCTGAGTCTTTGCATGACCAGCAATGGATGGCATATGGAGGAGATTGGCAAAGGCACAATGCTCGTCTTTTGTACTACAACCCGGAGAATTATTATGGTACACAAGCTCAGACACCGGTTTATTATCGCAGTCCAGTTCGGCCCCGAGTTCAGGCCCCGATTTACAGTGAGGAGGAAAGGTTTGAGGATGCTCATCAGAGGTTTCAGCGGCAGTATCCGCACGGCAACTGGCCGTATGATGGGTTTCAGTGAGGAGGGCCTGCGAGCCCGTGATTATGTTGTAATTTGTTTTAAACTATTTCCGTTTCGTTGGTTTGTACTTGGATAATTTTATGTTTTGCTTATGTACTGTGGATTTATTCGGGGACAAGGCGTTTCGGTACCCGGTGGTGCCACCTTGTCTCGTTTATGTAGTTCGTATGTTTTTATTTTCTTAGGTTTGTTGGTGAAACGCTTTTTCAAGTCTGGCATTAAGTTCAGCAAAACTACTTGATTGATGATATTGGTGTGAGGATCGGGAATGGACGATATTCTTATGCTGGCAGTCAGTTCAGCGCCATCTGTCACTGTCATTCCACGATCAGTGGTTAACTCGATAAGTTTTTATTTTTCTTACCCTTTCGATTTTCATCTATTTTTGATCTCAAGTAATGGGGACATTACTTGATCTTAAGTGTGGGGTGGGGATGTAAAATCTCTCACGTTGGTTGTTAATAAAATCATCATCATTCTAGTTTTGATATTAAAAGACTTGACGTTTCACGGGTTTTGGTCGTAAAATTTTTTTTTTGAAAAATTTAGGGTAAAAATAAAAAAATGAGAAAAGTTAGTAAAAAAAAAATAGAAAAACAATTGAAAATTCGGCCAAAACCTTTATTTTGATAATTGGCTTGGTATTTTATGGTATAATTCGCGTTTTCAAAGAAGTCAAAAGTGTTCCACATGTTCATTACCATTGGACATGAAATCCTACGAGTTCGGGGGACTCAATAGTAGGTCACCTGTACCAAAACAGGTGTAAACCGTGAGAGAGCGGTGATTGCATAGCGTGATTGTGACCGAATCACGTGCCAGATCACAAACTTTTGGTTACTTGGTATAGCAGACTTCCGAAACTATATATCATTTTATCATTACATCATCTAATGGTGTGATCCTGTGGGAAGAGGAGCCTCGAGTTTCACCAGTGCTGTCCTTTTTAGGAGCAATAGCTACGTGCTTGTGTTTGCTTAGACAACACAATCCATAGCCAAAAGCTATGGCACCCAAAGGTTTTTGGGATTATTGGAAGGGTAGTATCTACTTCTTACCTTTCTTAAAACAAGCAGAAAAGCTTGTCATGTGGGAAGTAGGCAAACCGGTGTCAATTGAAATAGATTGGCACTTCCGAGTGACTCAGATCCACTCATTAAGGAAGTAAAGTCTTCCGACCGTTTCACTTGGTACGTATACCTCTTAAGCATGCCATTTCATTACCCATCATTTCACGATGAGGTACTGTTAGAGGAGAAAGTCTTGAACTTTCAAAACATGTTCATTATTTTGAAAGTGAAATCCTACATGAACATGAAAGTTCATACGTAGGTCATCTGCACCAAGGCGGGTGTCAACCGTATGAACGGTGATAGTGGCGTATAGTCAAAACTGGACCATTCGCTAGATCGAAAACTTAAACAGGGCGATCCTCATTGTTTCTCCTAACAAGGATAATGTTGCACCCGACTTCCTTATTTAACCGCATAGGATGTATCTATTCCATCCTAAAGGGAGTCAAGTCTCCCGAACGACACACTTGCTGATTTGTTTCAGAAGATGTAGTCCAGACCAGTTGTAGGGTGACGAAAAATCTTGAAAAGTCATTGCTAAAATCGACTGGAAATCTACCAGGCCTCAACGTCAAACAGGGAAACTGGTAGTCAAAGCTTATCTCAATGAGGGAGATTTTCTAGTCAAATGGGAAGCGCACCATGATACACAAAATGTCAGTGATTGATCAGATTCCCAGTGGATAACCTCCGGAAAGGTAAGATATCAGCTTTTAAGCCTGATGAACCTCAATCTTTATGGTTGACTTAACGGATTAGATGATCACCTCATGATTATCGATGATATCTGGACGTAATGTGTATCCTCCTAAGCACATTATTTTCTTACCGACATCTCGTGATGTTAGGTACTGTGCTTGGCTTGACCAATTGCGGGGTAGCCCGTGCGTTCTTTTGGCACATTTGTTCGATTGCTATACTTGTTGGTGCTTGGTTTCCACTTGATTCCCGTTTTCTTTGAAGACTTATTTTGTGATTCGAGATTCTCTACTTCATCAATATGGTACGTTATTCGAGATTATCTTTGGTTACTATATCCATTACATATTGATTGCGGTTTGGGAAGTTATTTTGGGGGAATGCAAGTGGGAACCATGGTTGTTACTTATCCAAATCGTACCCACGCTAGTTGTTTGTTTGGTTTCTTGTTCGTTTGGTTCTACATACATGTTTGAAGACGTTATTATATGGTAGAAGATTATTATCGAGTTTAATTGCTTGAGGACAAGCAAAACTCTAGTGTGGGGTGGTTTGATATCGCATATTTTATACACGTTTTCCTTAGCGATAGATGCAGAAACTGAGGCCCGAAATGCATATAATATTGCTATGGCTTCTCACCCCCCGTCTTCCTCTTCCGTTCGGATACGATTTGGTGTTTATTTTGATAATATTGAGAATGTTCGAGTTTGGAGAGCTATTTGTAGAAGAGATGCATTTTTTGAAGCTTTTGAGGCATGTTGGTAATCGATTATTATTATTGGTGCTCCTGGGTTGGAAATGTTAAGTAAATATCGGGTAGTTTGGTTTTAAGTTATTATTAGTATTGAAAGAGTGCAAAAGAAACGAAGGAACCAGGTTTAGTTGATTGTCGCGGCGCGACAAATGCGTCCGCGGCGCGACGTTTAACGCGTTTCTAGATCAGAACAGGGTTTAAGAAGGGTGAAATTTTACATTATATGTCGCGGCGCGACCATTATGGCCGCGGCGCGACCGTCTGTCGGTTCAGGTAATTTTGGCAAGTATAAAAGGCCCGAAAAATACCCTAATTATTCATTCTTCCATCCAGACGAATTGTAGCAGTTTTTGGGCAATTTTTGGTGATCTTTGGAGAACTACAAGGTCATTCAATCACTTCAATCATTCCAGATTCAACCTTCAATCCGTTCATCATCCGCAATTGCTTATTTAATCAGGTTGATTTCTTTGTCATAAACAAAGAATTCTTTCCTTTATTTATTTGTGATTTTAGTTTTAGCCATGATTGTTGGCTAAGCTTTTAATGTTTGTATAGATTGAATATTTGCATGTGTTTGGATGATACTTTAATGTTTTATTGATTAATGCATGATAATTACTAAGTCACAAACGAAAGAGGTCTTTGGTGAAAGGGAACCCTAAGCCAATAAATCCTAGTTTGACGTGTTTGCTAAAAGAGAACTCTGGGTAAAACGACTCTGTAATTGCATGCATTGATAAATAGAACTAGTGCTTAATAACAAATTATCCGACACTGCGAATAGGAGATCTAGGCGAACATTCTTTTATCTATTGAATTCAAATATCTTTATTTTCCGTTGAGTCTGTAATTTGATTTATTTAAACTTAAAAACCCAAAAATATTGTCTTTTACTTTTGATCTATCTTTGATTTGGCTAATCGTTAAATAGCCACAAAACAAACTATCTCGTACTTTCGATTTTCATAGATTAACTTAGTTTACTTTATTAGTTGCAATCTTAATTCTCACGTTAAAACTGTCCTTGGAACGATTTCAGAATTACCAATTTTATACTATTACACGATCGGGTACACTGCCCGTTAGTGTGTAGTAATCATTTAACCGGCATTTTTTCCAATATAAAATTATAGACACGATAATACACATCAAACCACGCCCACTAGCCCTTCCGTCTAGTGAACATTCTGGGTGGGAGTGTTAAACCCGGTAGCTACCTTTAGGATTCGCGTCAATTAGGCGTGCACTAATTCTCAAAATTAGTGATGTTCCATAATTCTTAGATTACCAAGCAATAATAATCAGGGGAAAAATATTCATATCAATTGTGACAATTATCACGTCCACATAATTCAATGGTGGCAATTATCACGTCCACAAAATTCATTCGAGGAATGTTTTGCTTGTGTCTATCTCGTCAAATATTTATAAAAGCATTTCATGAATTCGTAGTTCAAAATGTATTTCAAAAGCATTTAATAAAGCAGTTGTAAAAGTAGCGCATGTATTCTCAGTCCCAAAAATGTAAAGAGTAAAAGGGAGCAAATGAACTCACCATACTGTATTTTATAGTAAAAATACATATGACGATATTGAACAATGCAGGGTTGGCCTAGGATTCACGAACCTATATCATTTATATATATGTTAAAACATATAATCGTAATCGAGCAATTATATATATATATATATATATATATATATATATATATATATATATATATTGTTATTAATAATATACTTGTTATACTATATATTATTTAGATAAATTTAATATATTTAGTTTATATGTTTTATATAACTATTATTTATCATTAATAACAAAAATGTATATTAAAGTTTATATATGATAAAAATATATATTTATACATTAATTAATATCTTTTATATTTTGCTTAATTAATATCTTTTTTAATGATAAGAATATAGTGTAATGTGTTTTATATAAAAATATCTATTTATAATAATATTATTTTAGTGATAACAAAGTAATAATTTTAGTAAGAATAATAATAATTAAGTTTAATAATAACAATACTAATAATCATATTAATAATAATAATAATGATAAGATTAATAATCGTACTTAGGTTATTAATAATAATAATACTAATAATAATAATAATAATAATACTAATAATAATAATAATAATAATAATAATAATAATAATAATAATAATAATAATAATAATAATAATAATAATAATAATAATAATAATAATAACAATGATAATAAATAAAAATTAGATTTGCTACCTTCCAAATAGCTTTATAAAAAATAATCGCCACCGCCCGGGCTCGAACTCGAGACCTCTCGTTCCACACAAACGCTCCTAACCGTCAATCCATATCCTTTTTTCTTATTATTATTACGACCCAGATATATATAAGCTATTTTCTGTTTTCAATCCAAAAAGCCCCACACACATTTGGCCCAACAGACTCATTTGGTAACCCAATTAGAAACTCACGGCCCAATGTAATAATAGAAGATTTCGATAGCCCAATAGCATGAATTCACGGCCCAAAGCAGGAATTAATTAAGCCTGCTGTTTAAATATATAAAAAAAAGAAGCTGCTGTATGTGAGAATCGAACACAGGACCTCTAGCTTAACCAACAAATCACCAAACCATTCCTCTGCTCTATCATATCTGTTTTAATACTCCGAAATAAAAATATAACCTATATGTTTAATTGTTTCTTCTTCTTCTTCTAAAACTAAAACCCAGAACTATTCCTCAACATCAAAATCATCATCTTATTAATCTAATTATCATCATGGATCTTCATCATCTCATAATCACATCATCATCAACTTTCATTATCATCATCATCATCCGTAACCATCACCACCGTTAATCAAAATCAATACAATTATCATCATAATCAACGGATCATCATCATTAACATCATAATTGTAACATCATTTTCTCATCCCTTATCAACTTAACATCAATATATTCGTGAATATTATCGACTAATAATATCACAGGATCATTACCACGATAATATCTTTAATTAAAAAGAATGTAAATAAGCTGTAGCAGGACAGTAGCAGCGACGGTTGGCTGCAAATCGTATATGTGCTTCATTTCTTCGAACAGTAGTAATGAATACGATGCTGTTTGAAGGTTTAGCCATGGAAAATGAAACAGATAACCAGAATAAAAATGTAGGTGACGGTTGATGGTCGTGGTGGGTTTTGAATGGCGGTTTAGTGGTGGTTTTTGGTGGTTGATCGAGCAGGGATATGAGACAAGTAAGTGCAGTAGTTCGATGGTGATGGTGATGGTGGTTATCGTGGTGGAGATGGATTGGGTTAAGGTGACCCATGGTGGTGGAAGTGGCCGATGGTTTGTGGTGGTGGATCACATAGGGTGTCCATATGGGTGACGGTGTGTGCTATCTCGGACAACAACAAAGAAAATGGTATGGTGATCGGTGGTGGATAACGATGGTGGTTGCTGGTGGGTGAGGTGTTGGCTAAAGTGGTAGTCATAGTATTGTATGTATACGTACATATATATATTTAGAGAGATAGATGGGCTGCATGTTTAAGTAGAAGACTCGATGGTTTTATAATCAATTCCTGACAACTATACATACAATCATCTAGCCTACCGACATTGAATAACAGAGAAACAGTAATATATAAGCTGATAGTGATTGAATTCGCATATAGTTAATTATATATATTATATTATATTTAATATTAATAATTAATAATAATAATAATAATAATAATAATAATATCCAAGTAATAATATAGAGATAGAGGTTTACGTGTTTTTGTGTAAAGTTTGTCGAGTACATGATGAAGAATAACAATAGTAGCAGGTGATGATCCTGAGATGATGTTCGGTTAATTTGATGAACGTGGGGTGAAGGTTATGGTAATTTATAAAGATAGTGAGATAGTGGATTCATAAAGGAAACAAGAAAAGGAAAGGAAAGGGAAGTAGTGGTGATATATATATATATATATATATATATATATATATATATATATATATATATATATATATATATACAGTTAAAGTGTTACATTAAACAATATTAAATAGTTAGCAGCCGAAGCTTTATCTTATTATCAAATCACGGAATGTTATATCGTGCCTGATCAAAAAGGTTCGTTAATTATTTATTTTCTGTTCCAAACAACATGTACGGAGTACTAAAATTTAACTAAAAAGAAAAAAAAAATATTTTTATAATAATTATCTTTATTTATTTCAGTCTTTAGTATAAAATTCGATCATTAATTTATTAAATAAAATTTACATCAACTGTCCCTCTCAATTATGGGTAAAATATAAAAAGTGTTAAAATTTAATAACTAGATCCTAAATACATTTTTAGTAAGCCTAAAATTTATAGAACTCATTTTCGGATCACCATTTATTTTAAAATTATATAAGTTCGAATTAAACTTCTCAAAATAATAATCGAAACGTCAAACGATTATTACAATCAATTAATTATTATTTTTTAATCTACTTATATATATACTTATACTTATATATATGTATGTATGTATATATATATATATATATATATATATATATATATATATATATAGATTCATAACAACTTAATTATATCGTTTATTATCAAATCATCTATTATTATATTATATTTCATATATTTTTATATTTACATATATATGTATCTATTTAAAAATAGTGATTCGTGAATCGTCGGGAATAGTTGAAGGGTAATTACATATATGAAACAGTTCATAAATTTTGAGACTCAACATTACAGACTTTGCTTATCGTGTTAATTTCATACAAAGATTAAGTTTAAATTTGGTCGAAAATTTCCGGGTCGTCACATATAACGTCCAACTAATTCAATAATAATCCACAGAACTTTCGTCTGCATAATAATTCATTCGAGGAATGTTTTGCTTGTGTTTATCTCGTCAAACATTTATAAAAGCATTTCATGTATTCGCAGTTCAAAATATATTTCAAAAGCATTTAATAAAGCAGTTGTAAAAACAACGCATGTATTCTCAGTCCCAAAAATGTAAAGAGTAAAAGGGAGCAAATGAACTCACAATACTGTATTTTGTAGTAAAAGCACATATGACGAAACTGAACCATGTGCAGGGTTGGCCTCGGATTCACGAACCTAAATTATTCATATATATATATATTAAAATATATAATAGTAATCGAACAAATTTATATATTATATCTTAAATTATGTATTATATATATATTTAATTTGTGTATATATTTAAAATGATTAATATTTATATAGTTATCAATATATATATATATATATATATATATATATATATATATATATATATATATATATATATATTAAAAATACCTAATTTGTTAAAAATGTTAATATGATTAGTGCATACTTATATGTAATGTTACTATAAGTATATTTTTATAACAATAATTGTAACAAAGGTTGCATTCGATTATAAAGATAATAGTAATAATAATAATACAGATAAAAATATTAATTATAGTAATAATAATAATAATAGTAATAAAAATAATAATAATGCCTCTAAAAATAATACTAATAATAATAATGATAATAATAATAATCCTAATAATAATAAAATGATAATTTATTAAAAATGTTATTTTTAATAATATTGATAATAATAATTTTTAATGAAAATAATACTTTTACTAAAATGATACTATTCTTAATAATGCTAATAATGATAGTTTTAGAAATAATAATATTTATAATAATAATGATAATAATCGTGACATATTAGTTTTAATCATACTACTAATAATAATAATACTAATACTAATAATAATAATAATAATAATAATAATAATAATAAAAATAAAAATAGAGTACAACCTTTGAAGAACAAGTTTTCTAAAAAGAATGTCATAGACCGGGCTCGAACCCGCGACCTCTCGCTTGACCCGAAACTGTGACGACCCGGAAATTTCTGACTAAATTTAAACTTTATCTTTATATTATTCTGACACGATAAGCAATGTTTGTTAAGTTAAATCTCAAGGATTTTAAACTATGTTTATACATTCATTTAAACCTCGACCAAATTCCAATGATTCACGAACCATTAAATGAACATATATGAATATGTATGTATATGTGTATATGTTATAAATTGAAAATGTCAACAAAGTATTTAAAAGTATAATGCTTTATATGAATGTATTTGTTTCAATATGATTATCGACGAAATTAAAAAAATATATATATATATTAAATGATTGAATTATCAGAAACATTGAATTATGATTACAAGTCTCTGTTGAGAGGTCCACTATGATTTGAGAAATCTATTCCTCTTAACGATATTCGGAATAATTTGTAAAGCTATTTATAAATAAAAATAAAAAGTGTCATTTACGAAAGTTAGACAAAAGCTATTGGAGAATTGGTTTCCATAATATTCTATTAATCTATTTTCAAACGTACAAAAACGTTTTCAGTTTAAAAAGTGAAGGTTTTTCGTATGCCCGAGAGACATATTAAATTAATGTGGCTAATATGTTTTGATCCAAGTCGGGTCATACCCAATAACAAGCTTACCGACACCTTATTCGTATTTGATCTTAACGATTGGATCATTGATTAAATACGCGACACTTGAATTTTAAGGAAAAGGTTTCTTAAATAATATTACTTGATATGTTTATATATAAGTTATGGAACAACTTATATAACAAGGATTTAATTATTTATAGGTTAAATAATTGATTAAGTTATGATACATTTTATAAAATTGATTTTATAAAATATACATAACAAATAATATATATACAAGTTTATAAAATGTATTTTATGAAATCAAGTTTTATAAAAACTGATTTTATAAAATCAGTTTTTTTTATAAAAGTATATTATATTATGGCAATGTGAGTGGCATGGGAGTTAGAATAAGCATGCATTTGTTTAATACTTGCTACCCATGCTTAACTAAGACCAAGGGGACTTAGTATTCTACACACACATGCATTCAAACATATCAAAAGAGCTAAAAAACTGCACAAAAATTCTGTTGGAGCTGAGCAAAAGCCGTGGCCTTTTATTGCCAAAAGGGAAGTCTTAATTTGGTTTTTACAAGCTCATTTCTAGTGTCATTTAAATCCTAACTAATTACAAAGGTGTTGGGGTTATTGCTTGTGGGTATTTCAAGCTTGAGGCTTCAAGTAAGAAGCTTGTTCATCATCATCTTCTTCATCATCTTGTAGTAACCCTCAACTAGCTTGAGGAGGTAAAACTCTAAACCCACTTTTAGTTTGTAAGTATATTTCATGACATGATCTATTATTGGGATTTAATTTTAATTGGTTAAAGTAAACAAGTTTCAAATCGGGTTACATGCTTCCGCTTTAATATGAATCTTAATATGATTTTAGTGTTTATGAACTTGTTAAATCCCAACAATGGTATCTAGAGCCAAAGTCTTGTTAATATGCTTCTTGTTTTTGGCTAGTAAACTCATTTATTTTACAATCTACCAACATGCATGAAAGTAGAATGTAAAAATCATGAGTTTTGGTGGGTTTGTTGGTTTGGCCGAATTTTTGGACCCCAAAAGTGGGTTTGGGACTTCAAGTTTGGCCAAGATTTGATGTTATGTTATTGTTCACAATCGAGCCTAGACCGTGTGGTTGAATGTTTGAATGATTTGGTTATTATTCATGGTTGTAATATTCATTCATTTGGTTTGTATTAATTTGTAATAATTTTGTAATTTTGGTGTGTAATAAGTTGTAAGTAATCTTATAATTTTTCATGTAATTTATTCTATTTGTTTGTAAAAATAGAATAGGTTGTTATTTCATTTTCTAGAAAAATTGTATTAGGATATAATTTTGTAAAAAGAAAATGAAGATTCAAGATGAAGATTACAAGATGGAGCTTTGAAGATTACAAGATTAAGTGGGAGATTTTGTTTAAAAATCTCTTGCTTTCTTTTGTTAACCCTTACCGGTGACATTTGTTTTTTGGCTAAACAAATGCCCACCAAAATGGCTCCCGATTGTGAACATATTTTGTTATGCATGTTTGTGTATGTTTGTATGATTGGTTGCTACAAGATTATCACATGTTAACAACTTGCTTAATACATTATAAATGGTTATAATAAAACATAACATAACGACACTAATAATTGGTTATTAGACCTAAATAAAATGGTTTATTTAAAAAGTATTAAATTGGTTCATGACTAGTAATTGGTTTTACTAAAAGGACATGAAAATGGGTTTTTCAAAATTTACTACACACCAAATGCATGTTGGTGTATAGCATTTTGTTTTCTAAAACTAGAATGTAGAAAACTTAAATCCCTTTAACTAAAACAAGGTAAACAAGTTAAACGCCATCCTTTTGTGAAAACACTTAAGACATATTAAGAAACTCTTGACGGGATAAAGGTCACCTAACCGTCATGAGCGGACTAATATGAATAAGGTAAATTTCGCACACTAGTGGGATAAAGGTCACCTAACCACTTGTTTGTTAAATTTACATGTCTACACAAGTAAGACGACTTGATTTGGGAATCATGAACTTAGGGTCACCGAAGCATGAGGAACAAATAGGCGTTGATGGGATTAATATGCCATGCAAAAGGATTGCATGATCCCATAACTTAGAAGTTGCAAAAGGATTGCAATTGTCATTATGACTACCTAGCTAAATCAAATGACGGGATAAAGGTCACCTAACCGAAATTTGATTTACCGTTGGATTCTAATATTTAATAAAACAAATTAAAAGGGTATTGTTTATTGAATTTAAAATCGATACTTAAAAGGACTTTGTTGAATTTTGTAGATGGCCGCTAATAACAACAACAACATGCAAAACGCACCACTTAACATGAACAACCTATCATTAAGGTCTCTCTTAGAGAAAGACAAACTCAACCATACAAACTTTATGGATTGGTTCCGCAATCTTCGGATTGTCCTCAAACAAGAGGATAAAGCGTATGTACTTGAGGACCCCATTCCCGATCAACCGAATGAGAATGATGTGGAGGCAATGGCCTCTTACGATAAGTATTGCCACGACTCCCTTCAAGTCTCATGCCTAATGCTTGGGACTATGATTCCCGAACTTCAAAAGGATTTCGAGCATCATAGTGCATACGACATGATAACGCAATTGAAGGAGATGTTCCTTCAACAAGCGCGTGTCGAGCGTTTCGAGACCGTTCGGGCGCTACATGCTTGTCGTATGGACGATACCCAATCGGTTTCATCTTATGTGCTCAAGATGAAGAGCCTTATCGATCGTGCTAACCGCCTTAACCTAAACATATCAAATGAGTTAGCCACCGATCTTATCCTTAACTCCCTATCAAAAAGGTTTGATCAATTTGTAATTAATTACAATATGAATGGGATGGATAAGAGCATAGGTGAGCTTCACGGTATGCTTAGAACGGCGGAAACTAGCATGGGTAAAAGGGCTTTACCCATGTTAGCAATCGATCAAGGTGGGTCCAAAGGTAACACCTCTAAGCCAAAGGTGGCCAAGAGAAAAGGACCCGCCTATCAAGGCAAAGGGAAGGGGAAGATGGTTACTCCAACCATCAACAAGGCTAAGAAGCAAAAGGTAGCCGAGAAGGCAAACCCCAAAGAAGACCCATGTTTCGGTTGCGGTGAGATGGGTCATTGGAAACGAAACTGTCCGGTCTATCTTAAGGAGTTGAAGGACAAGAGGGATGCGGGGCAAACCTCAGGTAATATATATATGGTATATATTGAGTTTAATATTACTTCTTCTAATACATGGGTATTAGACACGGGATGTGGAACTCATATTTGCAATTCTTTGCAGGGGTTCAAAAGAAGTGATCATAAGGCGGGAACATCAAGTCTCTATATGGGCAATGGTGCAAAGGTGCATGTTAAAGCTCAAGGAGATTTTGTTTTGAAGCTTCCAAGCGGATTGGAACTTATTTTAGAAAATGTTTTGTATGCTCCGGATTTGTGTAGAAACATTATTTCTATTTCTCGCTTAAAACAATGTGGTTACATTGTTAATTTTATTGATGATGATATTCATGTTTCTAAAGATAATGTATTCTATTTCAAGGCTTCGCCTTCAAATGGAATTTATGAATTGGTTCATGATGACGCATCATCGAGCTCTATATACCATACTAGCACCAAGAAACTCAAAAGGGATTTGAGTGATTCCTATTTATGGCATTGTCGCCTTGGTCACATAAACAAGAACCGAATGCATACACTTCAAAAGAATGGACTTTTGAAATCAAATGAGATGGACTCGTTTGATGTATGTGAATCTTGTTTACAAGGCAAGATGACTAAAGCACCTTTCAAAGGGACCTATGAAAGGGCTAAGGACTTATTGGGATTAATACATTCGGATGTATGTGGACCCTTTAAGCCCATAGCTAGGAATGGTGAAAGATACTTCGTTACTTTCATTGATGACTTCAGTCGTTTTGGATATGTCTACTTGTTAAGACATAAGGACGAAACTTTTGAAGCATTCAAAGAATATCAAAGCGAAGTACAAAATCAACTCAATAAGACAATCAAGGTACTTCGTACCGATAGAGGAGGTGAATACCTAAGCGATGCTTTCCAAGATCATCTTAGAAGTTGTGGGATTATCTCGCAACTTACTCCACCCGGGACACCACAACTTAATGGTGTGTCCGAAAGGAGGAACCGAACCCTAATGGATATGGTTCGATCTATGATGGCTAGAAGCTCGTTACCTCTATCATTTTGGGGTTATTGTCTATGCTCTGCGGCTCGTATTTTAAATATGGCCCCAACCAAGAAAGTGGAACGAACACCTCATGAGATGTGGTTTGGAAAACCTCCATCTCTATCATACTTAAAGGTTTGGGGATGTGAAGCTTATCCTAAGCGTTACGTCCCTAATAAGTTGAATGCTCGATCCACAAAGTGTATCTTCATAGGATATCCCAAGGATGATATGGGATACTATTTCTATGATCCAACCGAGCAAAATGTATTTGTTGCTCGAAAGGCGGAATTCCTTGAAACTAAGTTCCTAATGGAAGGTAATAGTGAAAGGAAGATAGATCTTGAAGAGGTCCAAGATCAAGTAGATGATACACAATTGGTTAACACTAGCACTCAACATGAAAATGTTGAGAATGATCAAATGGATGATCAAAGTATACAAGACGTTCGCAAATCTGGTAGGATTAGTAATCCTCCTGAGAGATATGGGTTTCTCATGGATGATTGCTATGTGGTTGATTTGGATGAACCAACAAACTACCAAGATGCTTTATCAAGGATTGATAAAGATAAATGGCAGGAAGCCATGAACGCTGAGATGCAATCCATGTATGACAACCAAGTTTGGGAACTAGTTGTACAACCTGCTAGCTCCAAGTTAGTTGATTGTAAATGGATTTTCAAGATGAAAACCGACATGCATGGAAACTTAAATACATATAAAGCCAGACTTGTAGCAAAAGGTTTCACTCAAACTCAAGGGGTTGACTATGATGAAACTTTTTCGCCTGTGGCAATGCTAAAGTCTATTAGGATATTATTTGCCATTGCTGCTCATTATGATTATGAAATTTGGCAAATGGATGTCAAAACCGCTTTCCTAAATGGATATCTTGAGGAAGATGTCTATATGGTTCAGCCTGAAGGTTTTGTCGATCCGAAACATCCTAACAAAGTATGTAAGTTAAAGAAATCAATCTACGGATTGAAACAAGCATCTAGAATGTGGAATCATCGTTTTAATGAGGAAGCCAAGAAATTTGGCTTCATTAAAAATGGTGATGAAGCTTGTGTATACAAGAAAGCTAGTGGGAGCACTATCATGTTCCTTGTATTATATGTGGATGATATATTGTTATTTGGAAACGATATTCCGACAATGCAAGGTGTTAAGACTTGGCTGAAAAGCTGCTTCTCCATTAAGGATCTTGAAGAAGCACAATACATTTTGGGGATTAGGATCTACAGGGATAGATCCAAGAAATTGATAGGTTTGAATCAAAGTGCATACATTGAAAAGATCTTGAAAAGGTTCAAGATGGAGAACTCTAAGAAAGGTTTGGTACCTATTCAAAGAGGAACGCTCCTTAGTTCATCTCAGTGTCCCACCACAAAAGATGAACAGGAAAGAATGAAGAAAGTCCCATATGCGTCTGCTATTGGGTCAATCATGTATGCAATGATATGCACTAGACCGGATGTGTCATGCGCTCTTAGCCTGACAAGTAGATACCAGAATAACCCAGGAAACAGTCATTGGAATGCTGTTAAAAGTATATTGAAATACCTTAGGAGGACTAAGGATATGTTTCTAATATATGGGTCTGGTGAGGAGGAGCTCGCTGTGAAAGGTTACGTGGACGCGAGTTTCCAAACTGATCGTGATGATTCTCGATCACAATCCGGTTATGTCTTCACATTAAATGGTGGTGCGGTCTCTTGGAAGATTTCAAAACAGGATGTTGTTGCATTATCCACTACAGAGTCTGAGTACATTGCCGCCTCATTGGCAGCTCAGGAAGCTGCATGGATGAAGAAATTCATGGACGACTTAGGAGTAGTCCCTTCCATTCAGGACCCTCTTGAGATCTTTTGTGACAACGAGGGTGCGATTGCTCAAATCAAAGAACCTCGTGCTCATCAAAAGACCCGTCACATTGAGCGGAGATTCAACTACATAAGGGATGAAGTTGAAAAGGGAAAGATATGTATTCACAAAGTTCACACAGATCTTAATATAGCGGATCCTCTCACGAAGCTCTTACATGGATCAAAACATGCCGGACATGTTTGTGCATTAGGGCTTCGATATTCTAGTGATTGGTCATGATCTGTTTTAAGTATTGTAACGGAACGAAATTGTTCAAACTCATTAATATAATTATGGTATTAATTTATTTTGAGTTATGTTCCTATTTTGCATATTTTATCCATGAATAAGTAATTATTCTAGATTCCGTATTCGATCACATTTGTGGGAGCAAATGTGAGGTTTAGACTATTATGAACTTGGATTGGTATACATTCACGGGATGAATGTGGGGCAAGGTTGCAACCAAGGTTCATAGATATTTGTTGGATACAAATATTGGAAGACCCGCTCTCAAGATTTACTAAATGGAGCCTTTGTGGTTGATCACATGTAGTCTTGAGTAAAGGCGAATATCATTGTATCCTCTGACCTGAGATACATATTGGGTTCGGATATTTACCAAGTATTGTGCCTTGATTCGTTCCTTCGCTATTCTGAAATATGGTAGTTCATAAGGAAGAGCTCAGGTATAATACAAGGTATATATTTAGGACGTGTGTAGTCAAGATGGAATTTGTCCCTCTTATTCGTTGAGAGTCAGATGTCTAAGGCCTGATAAAGTTAAATCTAGAAGAGAGTGATCACTCTGTGTCTCTTGGATTTAACATGACATCTAGGACGAAAGGATATAATGAAAAGATTCACCTATTCATATTCGAGATGGGAACTCGAAAGGGATGATGTTATTGAATGGCACAAAGTCATAACATATTGGGGGTGATGGACGGTCGTTAGGTGGTATCCGTCACTTGCATTAATTTCTTATGTTTCTCGTGCAAGTGGGAGATTGAAGGTTTTTCGTATGCCCGAGAGACATATTAAATTAATGTGGCTAATATGTTTTGATCCAAGTCGGGTCATACCCAATAACAAGCTTACCGACACCTTATTCGTATTTGATCTTAACGATTGGATCATTGATTAAATACGCGACACTTGAATTTTAAGGAAAAGGTTTCTTAAATAATATTACTTGATATGTTTATATATAAGTTATGGAACAACTTATATAACAAGGATTTAATTATTTATAGGTTAAATAATTGATTAAGTTATGATACATTTTATAAAATTGATTTTATAAAATATACATAACAAATAATATATATACAAGTTTATAAAATGTATTTTATGAAATCAAGTTTTATAAAAACTGATTTTATAAAATCAGTTTTTTTTATAAAAGTATATTATATTATGGCAATGTGAGTGGCATGGGAGTTAGAATAAGCATGCATTTGTTTAATACTTGCTACCCATGCTTAACTAAGACCAAGGGGACTTAGTATTCTACACACACATGCATTCAAACATATCAAAAGAGCTAAAAAACTGCACAAAAATTCTGTTGGAGCTGAGCAAAAGCCGTGGCCTTTTATTGCCAAAAGGGAAGTCTTAATTTGGTTTTTACAAGCTCATTTCTAGTGTCATTTAAATCCTAACTAATTACAAAGGTGTTGGGGTTATTGCTTGTGGGTATTTCAAGCTTGAGGCTTCAAGTAAGAAGCTTGTTCATCATCATCTTCTTCATCATCTTGTAGTAACCCTCAACTAGCTTGAGGAGGTAAAACTCTAAACCCACTTTTAGTTTGTAAGTATATTTCATGACATGATCTATTATTGGGATTTAATTTTAATTGGTTAAAGTAAACAAGTTTCAAATCGGGTTACATGCTTCCGCTTTAATATGAATCTTAATATGATTTTAGTGTTTATGAACTTGTTAAATCCCAACAAAAAGAACTTTATTATTAAAACGTATATAACTTTTATAAATATCTAGAATCACTTTTAACAACTCATTACTTAACCAGTATAATAAATATAACGATATTTATATTTTATTTCATTAAATATATATAACGATTTAAATTAATATTATATATATATTTATACACGTATTATACATACAAAGTTTTTATATTTTTACTATACTTTAACTTTACCTTTACTTTACTTTTACTTTACTTTAACTTTAATAATTCACTTTAATAATTCATACTTTAATAATTCACTTTAATAATTCATACTTTAATAATTCACTTTAATAATTCATACTTTAATAATTCACGTTAATAATTCATACTTTAATAATTCACTTTAATAATTCATACTTTAATAATTCACTTTAATAATTTAAAAATCTATTATAAATAGAATTCAATAGGTTTCATTATTTCATAGAAACTTGAAAATATATTTCTCTAAACTCTCTCAATCGATTTACATATATATATATATATATATATATATATATATATATATATATATATATATATATATATATATATATATATATATATATATTTGCTCTATATTATTTCAAGATATTATTAGTATACATAAAATATTACGACGGAGTGATGTTCGAGTGATTTAAAAATAGTTTTTTGAATGAGTTGAAGCTAAGGAAATTATGGGTTATAGCTATGGAGGTGATGGGTATGGTTCATGGGTATGCTCGTGAGGTCAATCTAGTGTTTATCATCTCCGTTGCGTCTACGTACTTTCCTGCAATATTGAATCTCAATATTGATACGTGAGCACTCATAACTTAACTTTTATATATCAATAGTGTATCCCTGACTAGTGCTCGAGTATATAGGATTATGCATGCTTGTACATTCGATATTGTCCTTAGATAGGTTTGTTGAATCCTGAATTAGATACATATGCTACTGAGATAGGGTATATGATATGCATGTCATTGGAAAGCTAGCGAAAAATTAAGAACTTTTCATTTGGATATCGAATGGTTTCGATGAACGGATTTGAAGTTAAAGTCAACTGAATTTTAGTATTATTGTTAAAATGATTATTATTACTATCGTCGTTATTATTTTAATAGAAATATCATTGTTATTATAAAATATTATTATTACTATTATGTTAGTATTATCATTTTATCATAATAACATTTTTAGTAAATATAAATATTGTTATTTTTTTATAGAATAATAATAATTATTATTACAAAATAATACAACTTTTACTTATTATTATTATGATCAATATTATTTTATCAAATAAATAGGGGATACAAAAATATTTTTCACCACGCGTAATATAATTACATTAATAATACTTACCACTATAGTTTTACGATATTAAGTGAACTTTATAAATTTTACTACTTAAGATATATAAAAGTATATTTTATCATATATAAACGTTAATATAAATTTTTATTAATAAATGACTTTTATTATTATAAAATCTAATAAATATATTTAAATATATAAAACGACTATAGCTAAGTTATATAATAAACACGTATAAATTTTAGAAGTCATTTTGGGTCAAGTTGACTTTTGTTGACTTTTGCATATTAGTCTCGAGCATTAGGATTGTGGTACACTATGACTTGACCAAAAATTGTTAGACAAATATTGACCAACATATAAATATATATAATTAATATAGGTTCGTGAATCCGAGGCCAACCTTGCACTTGTTAAATGACGTTATATGTATTTTTACTACGCAATACAGTATGGTGAGTTTCATTTGCTCCCTTTTTATATATATTTTTGGGACTGAGAATACATGCGCTGTTTTTATAAATGTTTTACGAAATAGGCACAAGTACTAAAACTAATTCTATGTGGGTTTAAACCAGAAATATACCCTTAGCTTGGTAACATTAAACTACTTGTCTATGTACGGTAGGCGCGAATCCTAAAGATAGATCTATTGGGCCTGACAAACCCCATCCTGACTATGGGATGCTTTAGTACTTCGAGGTTATTTTAAACACACCTGATCTGGTGTACTTCAGAGGGTAAAACATGAACGTTAAGGCTTGTTACCGGGTGCCTACAACTTATAGAATACTTTTATACACTTGCGAGTGTACATATATTTATAAACGGAAATCTTGTGGTCTATTAATATATTGAAATGATTATTATGATAAACCTATGAACTCACCAACCTTTTGGTTGACACTTTAAAGCATGTTTATTCTCAGGTATTAAAGAAATCTTTCGCTGTGCATTAGCTCATTTTAAGGATATTACTTGGAGTCATTCATGGCATATTTTGAAAGACGTTGCATTCGAGTCATTGAGTTCATCAAGATTATTATTATGTCAATTATAGTTGGATGTATTATGAAATGGTGTGCATTCCGTCAACTTTCGTTGTAAAGAAAGTTTGTCTTTTAAAAACGAATGCAATGTTTGTAAAATGTATCATATAGAGGTCAAAATACCTCGCGATGTAATCAACTATTGTGAATCGTTTATAATGTATATGAACGGGTCCTTTCAGTTGGTATCAGAGCGGTGGTCTTAGCGAACCAGGTCTGCATTAGTGTGTCTGACTGATAGTCGTTAGGATGCATTAATGAGCCTGGACTTCGACCGTGTCTGCATGTCAAAAGTTTTGCTTATCATTTTTGTCAGAAATTGCCTGCTTATCATTCTTAGTCTAGACACGTCTTACTGCATTGATTGCATGAATAGTATATATACAAAATTCATATCTTAGCGTATCTGCTAATCCATATCTTAGCGTATCTGTTACTGTAAACTTTGCCTGACATATCCCGTAATTTCCTCCGTAATCTACGAAATCTTTTGCGCTATATATATAGATATTCTATGTAATTAGAATACCACCCGATAGCCGAAAAATCATTTCATATCGAAAAATTCTTTATTCAATCGAACGAAATGGAATTCGTCATTAGTTCAAGTCCCTCGAATTCCGATATGAAATCCCACTCAAGCTCCGAAAGCAGTGTGACCGGAATGGATCAACTAATTAGCCATCATCTATTATGAATGAATTGGGGATAGGTTCGTAGCCTCCTCAATAATTTGAGACAAGAAGAAGGTGATCCCTTCCATCCACCACATTGCCCTCTTGGCGATGAACCTGAAGCACTTACCGGCAAACCGGTCCGAAACACCATTTTCTCTCTCATTTTCAGAGTATCTCGTCACGATTATATACTACATCAAATTCTAGATTTTATTTATCCGCTCGTCCGAACCGACAATCACCCCGATGTAATAGAAGAAGTAAACGAGCTTCGCGCTCGAGTAGTGGCTTTAGAGAATATGGTGCAAGGGTTACAAACACCAACAAATAACGAAGTATTAATTCATAATTTCAATTTTATTGAATAAATACTCCGTAAAAGTTATGTAATTTCTAAAGTCTTTAGGGATTATTCAGTTCTAGTTTCAACCGTAAATCAAATGAGTTTAATTTATTATTAACTCATTAAATCTATATTACATCTGAAGAAAATATGCACATATATATTTTCATAAAGACTGTAATAAAATTCTGTTGTACAAAATATTAATTGTGAAATTTTTTTTTAACGGGTAGGTACAACCCGAGAGATATATAAATTCACAATTAATATATTACATTTTTCGAATCTGATTAAGCAAATCATCAACTATACTCCCAAAATCTCACAACAATATACATTCTTGTATAGAAATCAAAACAACCATTCTCACCCAAATTTGATTACGCATTCTGATTTTGACAAATCAAAATTCAAGTCATGATTTAACAGAAGACATCACTTTTAGATTCCTACATCTTTCAAAGCTATACTTTGACTTCAAAACCGTGTTAGAACATCATATGTATATTAACGATTACAAACTGTGTTCAAACTCTCCGAAGTTTTCGAAGACACTTCAAACAATGAACAATCGAGATGATGATCTAACCACATATTACCCACATTTATCTACCTAAAAAGCTCTCGAAGCCAAAGTCATAGTTCGACGCGTATCCGTGTCAGACCCTTTGGCATTTATTAGCTAAAATGACTTTTCAATTCCTTTTCAAAGTAGACAGTTTTGTCACAGCTCCAGCAAGTCAACTTCGACTTTTTAGTCGAACTAGTCTTATTATAATCTCGATAGATACGTTGCCCTTTCATCATCGTTACTGGGGACCTTTCATATCTCGCCACCTTAGTAATAAACTTACCAACAACTTCAATTATCTTTGACTTTTCGAAAAATCATTATATTTATTGAAATCACATCATTTACTCATTCGCATCTTGTAACGAGAATTGTCATACGAATCATCGAAAAACAGTAACCAGTATTTTGAAATCTCGCAGCATGTCTACGCCAACAGTTATATGTGTACGTAAAACGTCTATCTCCTGGACTTACATACTTTGAATGTGAAGTTCTGAAAAATATTCTGAACTGCAAACTAGTTCTTGAAATGCTGACGAAGCATCAAAAACTGTAAACGATCTTAACAGTAAAAAGTTTGATGACAAAGAATAGTAAGGTGGTAAAGCTGAGAAAAAGAGAAGGTTTAGAACTGGAAAACGGATTGAACAGACTATGAAGGAGGCTGTGGACAAATCACAAAGACTAAATCTGCCTTCAGAGAATCCAAATGATTCAGTGCCTGCTAAAGTCATTAACGAATACCTTACTCTTTATTCTAAACCTTTACAGACAAATCTTCATCATCATCCATCAATATTAGAAATTCTAAGATATTATCATATCTTTCATTATAAATATCCGCGATATTTCTGAAGATATTTTCACAACTAATCTTATCTGAAGTCATTTATCTCTTTGCGCTATCAGTGTTACATCATATAAGAAACTATTAGTTTCTATATTCTATAAACTTTCGAGTTTAAATTATGAATGTTTTGAAGTAGTGTTGGGAACTGAAGCATGAGTTAGTATAATATAATTACACTTGATCAACGTGATTATATTACAGTAAGTCATGCCGAGTTTCTAATGGGACATGACGATTCACAGACCATGCCGTCATCATGTTCCATGTTACACGACTCTTGTATTCTATTTAATCTCTAAAAATATCAAGAATATATTTTCTTGATGATTCGGTCTTTTCAGGGTATTCTAGTAAATTAACAAATCAAGATCGTGCCATTACCATTTCCTTCTTAGAACACTAACTATGTTCATTCTGAAATTCATATCTGCGAATACTGGACCATTACAAACGTTGCTTAATCGCAAGAAGAAGAAACGAAAGGACAAAACTCCAAAATAGAAATTGGAGTATAAATCGCAGCAAATAGAAGGGAGCATTAACTTGGATGTCAATGATTATAGAAGACAAAAGCAGGGGCTTTGAAATATAAGAGAAGATATAAAACCCAACAACCACCCAAAAATTATAAACCGTATATATCGATGCATATAGCAATATAAAGACACGGAAGAACTAAAAACACTATAAAACCGAGAGTATAGTAGAAGTAAATAGATTCTTCCGGAGGCAGATGAAAAAGAAGAACGACAGATATGAAAGTGAGGAGTATATCGAGAATCAGTACTGGATGAAGCATATTGACAAATACTTTAAAATATGAGTTGAGGGAGAAAGAATAGAAGGTGTGAGTTGTAAGGAAATGAAGGAGGTGGATTTATAGTGAAATACCCGACAGAGAAATCGAGATGGATTATCGTATTAATTCGAAGAGAATCATAATCTCCTTAATCACCGAAGCATCAAATCCAACATAGATTACAAAGATTTTCTTTAAATTCGGAGATCGATTGTGATGACGTCAAAAGATATGACGAATCACTATAATCTTATTTCCTTCATTTACGATAACTTCCCTCATACGCTTTGAGTAATCGAATTATTTTATCCATACTTCTTAGACATGATAAAACTTCATAATCGTCATAATAACATTCTCATTGTTACCCATAACGACCTCTATCAAATTTCGGGGACGAAATTTCTTTAACGGGTAGGTACTGTGACGACCCGGAAATTTCTGACTAAATTTAAACTTTATCTTTATATTATTCTGACACGATAAGCAATGTTTGTTAAGTTAAATCTCAAGGATTTTAAACTATGTTTATACATTCATTTAAACCTCGACCAAATTCCAATGATTCACGAACCATTAAATGAACATATATGAATATGTATGTATATGTGTATATGTTATAAATTGAAAATGTCAACAAAGTATTTAAAAGTATAATGCTTTATATGAATGTATTTGTTTCAATATGATTATCGACGAAATTAAAAAAAAAATATTAAATGATTGAATTATCAGAAACATTGAATTATGATTACAAGTCTCTGTTGAGAGGTCCACTATGATTTGAGAAATCTATTCCTCTTAACGATATTCGGAATAATTTGTAAAGCTATTTATAAATAAAAATAAAAAGTGTCATTTACGAAAGTTAGACAAAAGCTATTGGAGAATTGGTTTCCATAATATTCTATTAATCTATTTTCAAACGTACAAAAACGTTTTCAGTTTAAAAAGAACTTTATTATTAAAACGTATATAACTTTTATAAATATCTAGAATCACTTTTAACAACTCATTACTTAACCAGTATAATAAATATAACGATATTTATATTTTATTTCATTAAATATATATAACGATTTAAATTAATATTATATATATATTTATACACGTATTATACATACAAAGTTTTTATATTTTTACTATACTTTAACTTACCTTTACTTTACTTTTACTTTACTTTAACTTTAATAATTCACTTTAATAATTCATACTTTAATAATTCACTTTAATAATTCATACTTTAATAATTCACTTTAATAATTCATACTTTAATAATTCACGTTAATAATTCATACTTTAATAATTCACTTTAATAATTCATACTTTAATAATTCACTTTAATAATTCAAAAATCTATTATAAATAGAATTCAATAGGTTTCATTATTTCATAGAAACTTGAAAATATATTTCTCTAAACTCTCTCAATCGATTTACATATATATATATATATATATATATATATATATATATATATATATATATATATATATATATATATATATATATATATTGCTCTATATTATTTCAAGATATTATTAGTATACATAAAATATTACGACGGAGTGATGTTCGAGTAATTTAAAAATAGTTTTTTGAATGAGTTGAAGCTAAGGAAATTATGGGTTATAGCTATGGAGGTGATGGGTATGGTTCATGGGTATGCTCGTGAGGTCAATCTAGTGTTTATCATCTCCGTTGCGTCTACGTACTTTCCTGCAATATTGAATCTCAATATTGATACGTGAGCACTCATAACTTAACTTTTATATATCAATAGTGTATCCCTGACTAGTGCTCGAGTATATAGGATTATGCATGCTTGTACATTCGATATTGTCCTTAGATAGGTTTGTTGAATCCTGAATTAGATACATATGCTACTGAGATAGGGTATATGATATGCATGTCATTGGAAAGCTAGCGAAAAATTAAGAACTTTTCATTTGGATATCGAATGGTTTCGATGAACGGATTTGAAGTTAAAGTCAACTGAATTTTAGTATTATTGTTAAAATGATTATTATTACTATCGTCGTTATTATTTTAATAGAAATATCATTGTTATTATAAAATATCATTATTACTATTATGTTAGTATTATCATTTTATCATAATAACATTTTTAGTAAATATAAATATTGTTATTTTTTTATAGAATAATAATAATTATTATTACAAAATAATACAACTTTTACTTATTATTATTATGATCAATATTATTTTATCAAATAAATAGGGGATACAAAAATATTTTTCACCACGCGTAATATAATTACATTAATAATACTTACCACTATAGTTTTACGATATTAAGTGAACTTTATAAATTTTACTACTTAAGATATATAAAAGTATATTTTATCATATATAAACGTTAATATAAATTTTTATTAATAAATGACTTTTATTATTATAAAATCTAATAAATATATTTAAATATATAAAACGACTATAGCTAAGTTATATAATAAACACGTATAAATTTTAGAAGTCATTTTGGGTCAAGTTGACTTTTGTTGACTTTTGCATATTAGTCTCGAGCATTAGGATTGTGGTACACTATGACTTGACCAAAAATTGTTAGACAAATATTGACCAACATATAAATATATATAATTAATATAGGTTCGTGAATCCGAGGCCAACCTTGCACTTGTTAAATGACGTTATATGTATTTTTACTACGCAATACAGTATGGTGAGTTTCATTTGCTCCCTTTTTATATATATTTTTGGGACTGAGAATACATGCGCTGTTTTTATAAATGTTTTACGAAATAGGCACAAGTACTAAAACTAATTCTATGTGGGTTTAAACCAGAAATATACCCTTAGCTTGGTAACATTAAACTACTTGTCTATGTACGGTAGGCGCGAATCCTAAAGATAGATCTATTGGGCCTGACAAACCCCATCCTGACTATGGGATGCTTTAGTACTTCGAGGTTATTTTGAACACACCTGATCTGGTGTACTTCAGAGGGTAAAACATGAACGTTAAGGCTTGTTACCGGGTGCCTACAACTTATAGAATACTTTTATACACTTGCGAGTGTACATATATTTATAAACGGAAATCTTGTGGTCTATTAATATATTGAAATGATTATTATGATAAACCTATGAACTCACCAACCTTTTGGTTGACACTTTAAAGCATGTTTATTCTCAGGTATTAAAGAAATCTTCCGCTGTGCATTAGCTCATTTTAAGGATATTACTTGGAGTCATTCATGGCATATTTTGAAAGACGTTGCATTCGAGTCATTGAGTTCATCAAGATTATTATTACGTCAATTATAGTTGGATGTATTATGAAATGGTGTGCATTCCGTCAACTTTCGTTGTAAAGAAAGTTTGTCTTTTAAAAACGAATGCAATGTTTGTAAAATGTATCATATAGAGGTCAAAATACCTCGCGATGTAATCAACTATTGTGAATCGTTTATAATGTATATGAACGGGTCCTTTCAGAAACACTCCAAACCACTGAACCATTCGATATTTTACTAAATTAATTTGATTATTAACTTATTTATCCCGTTAATATAATTATCTTCTTTTTCAGTATCATCCATTATCACATCATAATTTTAACATCATCAAATCTTGTCATCATCTTCTATTCAATCCATCTCTATGATTATACATAACCGTCATCATCATATCTTAATCATATCATAATCATACATTCATCATCGTGTAACTCTCTAAACATCATCCTAATCTTTTTGGCCCAACAATTAAACTGAGTCCACGAGCCCATTAAAGAAGTACTCGGCCAAACAAAGATAGCCCAACTCATTTTCAACCCCAAAACAAGCAAGGCCCATATAATAAGCCTATTTAGATTAGGTTCGTTAGAAGCAACTAGGATCATGTAGGCCATTTGTTTGATAGAATCAGAAAAGAAGTTCGATAACACCTGCAGCGTTTTTATTTATTTATTTATTTAATTCTGTTTTATTTCCTGTGTTGCCTTCGTCCAAATAAAACGAAACAGAACTAGTAAACAGACTCGAATAGGAATACAATTAATAGCAGCAGCTTAACTGGGAATGTTCCAAGGGTGTTCGTTCGATTGGAAATAGAAAACAAGCTGTAGCAGTTCGGTTTTGAATAGGAAGTGCACTAGCAGTAGTTTTCTAAAGGGTTCAATGGTGAGTTTCGTTGGGTTGAACAAGCGACTGGAATAGATGATAGAGAGAGTGTGAGATTGTGACTGGGAAACGAGTAATGAGTGAAGGTGTATGTAATATAGTGGCAGACAAGAATATATTCAAAAAGTATAATAAAGTATACCATTGATTCATATAATATTTCTTGTACATCATTGATAGCTGCGTTCATTTCCAAAAGTATCATGTGAATCTCGAATTTGCAGCTGCTTTGTTCAAGAGAAACAGAAGCAAAACAATGGTGGTGGACATGGGTTTGGTTTATGGTTTGATAAATGTGATTATGTTGGTTCCATGGTTGTCGACAACAAAACAGAAATATGTGGTTTGAGGTGGCGGTTTAAGGGAGATGTGGTGGTTCGTGGTGCAGTAGTTCGATGGTGTTGGCGGTTTTTGAAACAACTCAACCCGTACTCCGTACGCTATAAATTTTTTTTTTTTATAATATACACATTTATGCGCCAATTAAATATGTAGACCAACTCACAAGTTTCATTAAACCGTACAACCATTACCAATGTTTACAAAAGGCACAATGGCCGTTAATTAAGTTAATACAAGTTTGACCGAATACAATGGTAGTTTATAATCTAAACGACACTCGAGCATGGTTTGGGACTAAACTACCCAAAACATTAGGCCAACTTCCAAGCTTCAACAAAACATCATCAAGGGCCACTTAATGCCCGATAACCCCTTTGCCCTTATCCGTACCTGCGACTAAAAAGATAAACAACGAGAGGGGTAAGCTAACGCTTAGTGAATGCAATAGTTATACACGTACATATATAATATACTTACTTGCAAACACTTAAACACATACCGCATACATGCTAGCAACACAATTAGCTTATCATCTCAATTATAAACTATAAACTTCCAATATCACAAGCTAGCAATGCAATAGCATATATACAAACCGTACAATATAATATGCTTACACTACAACACAATAACCATGGTTAACCAATCGTACAAGGGATGGTACTCGAATTTCCCATTGGTGTTCATAACATCCATTAGTGTACTTAGCACCTCGTATCACTAACCCCCGGGTGGTATCTTAACACCTCGATACTTCACCCTCGGGTGGCGTCTTAACACCTCGACACTTCACCCTTTAACATGGAGTGGCGTCTTAACACCTCGACACTTCACTCGTAGGTGGCATCTTAACACCTCGATGCTTCACCTCGAGTGGCATCTTAACACCTTGATGCTTCACTCGTCACGTGAAACGTGGTGTCTTAGCACCTCGACACTTCACATCTCACGCTACCACAAATAAATATATTATATACCTACGCATATAATTATTCCACTCACCTTAACACTTCGGTGGTGATTTAAATGCTTCCGAAGGCTTCAAAGCAAAGTAACTAATTACATAAGTACACATTCGATTACACAACTAGTGGAATTAACCACATTACACTTACTTGAGCATTTAATGACCCAATTCGCATTAAATGACTCAACCATACCAAAACCGCCCTTAAATGGCCAAGACCCGACTTTAATCACTAAAGCTAGTAAATTAAGTCTACTAACATCAACTAACACAAACTTAGGTTAATTCATACCCATTTCACCCAACTAGGTCAACTAGCCCATTTTGGATCCAATTAACACTTTCACTACCAAACTTGTCAAACATGACCCAAATAACATCTCTTTCAACTTTAACAAGCGTGTTAGTGACTAAAAACGCCATTTAACATTTATAACCCCAAATCATAAGACCAAACCCTAGGTTATGGCCATTTGGGTTTTCTTTCCTCAACACAACCCAAGTTCGCCCATTTTAACCCCAAATGGGTCACATAAGTTCCAAAGGAACAAAACCCTAGCATAAACTAATTAAAACTCAAAACTTAGAGTTAGAACTTACCGAGACTATCAACGCGTAGCTAGAGACACAAGGAACAACTTTAATTCTTGCTCCAAAGATCAACCCTCAATCCTTCACTCTCAAATCTTGCTTTTAATTCAATTGGGTTTTAAGTTTTGGGAGAGAAATTGGAAAGAAAAGAGAAAAGAAATAAATGAAATGGGTGAGTGGTTGGGATTTAATGCTCCCATCTGATTTATACGCGAAATTACCAATTTACCCCTTGAAGTCATTCAAATTGAGCTAAAATCGGAGTCAGAACTGCAGAGTTGTCGCGGCGCGGCGCTATATGTCGCGGCGCGACATTACGAAGGAAAAACAACCTCACTTAACCCACTTTCTGAACCTGGTTCGCTTGAAATGCCGCGGCGCGGACCCCTTTGTCGCGGCGCGACACATAAGGGGAAAATCGACCCTTCTTAATCCAATTGCTGATCTGGATTTGCTTTATATGCCGCGGCGCGGCCCAATGTGTCGCGGCGCGGCATTGGCCGTCACCTGGACACTTCAACAACCTTAAACAAAATTTGATTTTATTTAATTCGTACACTTAAATCTCGCTTCCTATATTCGCCTAACCTTCAACAATAGTCTCATAAGACTTAACGCTAACAAAGCCCATGTATAAACTTGTATTCGCACACATTATCAAGTATATATATATATATATCTAGACATTTACGCATAGTCTAGCAAGTTACAAACGTACAATGATTAAGTATGTACCTTTCAATATGTACGGGAAAAACGGGATGTTACAACTCTCCCCCACTTGAATCGGAGCGCGTCCTCGCGATCCAAGCCGCATGACAAGAGGGAAGATAAACCAACACAAATTCTTCGAGCTCCCAAGTAAACTCAGAACCTTTACTACGACGCCATTGAACTTTAAAAGTCCTAACCTCTTTATTTCTCAACCTTTTGACCTTCTCATCGAGTATAGCAATCGGCTTATCAATATACTCTAACTTATTGTTTAGCTCGATCTCGTCTAAAGGCACCCATGAAGAATCATCCGCAAGACACTTACGGAGATGGGAAACATGAAATGTATTATGGATCCCCGCAAGCTCTTCGGGTAATTCCAAACGATATGCAACTTCGCCAACACGAGCTAAAATCTTAAACGGACCGATAAACCGAGGAGCTAACTTTCCTCGTTTTCGAAACCGAATAACACCTTTCCATGGCGAAACCTTAAGCATCACCATGTCACCTTCTTGAAATTCGATCATTCGTCTACGTTTGTCGGCATACGACTTTTGTCTATCTTGAGCCTTTTTCAAATGCTCTCGAATCATACTAATCTTGGTATTCGTTTCTAAGACCAAATCGGTACTCCCGATTTCCCTTTGACCCACTTCACCCCAACAAATCGGGGTTCGACACCTTCGTCCATAAAGCATCTCATACGGTGGCATCCCGATACTAGTATGATAACTATTATTGTACGAGAATTCCACCAAAGGTAAGTGCTCGTCCCAACTACCACCAAAATCAATAATACACGCACGTAACATATCCTCCAATGTTTGATTCGTACGTTCGGTTTGACCGTCCGTTTGAGGATGGTACGCCGTGCTCAATTTCAATTGTGTACCCATATCTTCATGAAATTTTTCCCAAAACCGAGATGTAAAACGGGTATCTCGATCCGAAACAATAGATATAGGAACCCCATGCCTTGAGATCACTTCCTTGATAAACAACTTAGCCAAGGTTTCCGACGATATCGCTTCCCGAATGGGAAGAAACAAGGCACTTTTCGTCATTCGATCGACTATCACCCAAATTGAATCAAATTGGGTTCTCGCCGTTTTAGGTAACTTTGTGATGAAATCCTTGGTAATGTGCTCCCATTTCCATTTCGGGATTTCTAACGGTTGTAACATACCATACGGCTTTTGGTGTTCAGCTTTAACTTGCAAACACGTGACGCATTGTTCAACATACTTAACAACATCACGTTTCATGCCCGGCCACCAATACTCCTTCTTCAAATCAAGATACATTTTTGTCGCGCCCGGATGAATGGAATACTTTGACTTATGTGCTTCAACAAGTAGCACTCGTCAGAAATCTCCCATTCTAGGCACCCACACTCGTCCTTGAAAGGACAACAAACCATGCGGGCCTAAGGTAATGAATTCCGTTTGCCCCATGATTCGTTCCTCATGCTTATTGTTAACAAAAGCCTCAATTTGAATCTCACCAAGCTTTACAAGAAAATCGTTAGTAATAATCAAACGTAACGATCCTACTCGTATCGCCGAATGTTGACTCTTTCGACTCAACGCATCCGCGACCACATTCGCCTTACCCGGATGATAAAGTATTTCACAATCATAATCTTTCACCACATCCATCCATCTACGTTGACGATAATTCAAATCTCGTTGATCAAAAAGATGTTTCAAACTCTTATGATCCGAATAAATCGTACATTTGACACCATACAAGTAGTGGCGCCAAATTTTCAACGCATGAACAACCGCCGCCAACTCAAGATCATGAGTCGGATATCTCGTTTCGTGTTCTTTTAATTGTCGAGAGGCATAAGCGATGACTTTACCTCTTTGCATTAGAACACACCCGAGTCCATTTAAAGACGCATCACAATAGACCGTCATGTCTTCTACACCTTCCGGCAACACTAACACCGGAGCTTGACACAACTTCTCTTTTAACAATTGAAAAGCAATTTCTTGCTCGTTCTCCCAATTAAATCTCGTGTTCTTTCTCATCAACTTCGTCAATGGAGAAGCAATCTTAGAAAAGTCTTGGATAAACCGACGATAATACCCGGCCAATCCGAGAAAACTTCGGATTTCCGTAGGCGTAGTCGGTCGTCCCCAACTCTTTACCGTCTCTATCTTCCCCGGATCTACTTGAATACCGTCCATATTCACAATATGGCCAAGGAATTGAACTTCCCTTAGCCAAAATTCACATTTTGAGAATTTTGCATACAACTTCTCCTTCCGCAACATCTTTAACACACACCGCAAATGATGTTCATGTTCCTTCATACTCTTCGAATAAACGAGTATGTCGTCAATGAACACAATTACCGACTTGTCCAACATAGGTTGGCACACTCGGTTCATAAGATCCATGAATGACGCCAGTGCATTCGTAAGACCAAAAGGCATTACCACAAACTCAAAATGCCCATAACGCGTTCGAAAAGCCGTTTTCTCAATATCTTCCTCACGGACCCGCATTTGGTGATAGCCGGACCGTAGGTCGATTTTAGAGAAATACGTTGCACTTTGGAGTTGATCAAACAAATCGTCAATCCGAGGCAATGGATAACGATTCTTGATCGTCACTTTATTCAACTCCCGATAATCGATACACATCCGCATACTACCATCTTTCTTTTTCACAAACAAAACCGGAGCGCCCCATGGAGAAGCACTCGGTCGAATGAAACCCTTTTCAAGCAACTCTTGGGTTTGGTTTAACAACTCTTGCATTTCCGTTGGTGCTAAACGATAAGGAGTTTTAGCAATGGGGGTAGCCCCCGGAACCAACTCAATGCGAAATTCAACTTGTCTTTTCGCCGGGACACCCGGTAACTCATCCGGAAAAACGCCTTCAAATTCATTAACCACAGGGATTTCACGAATGGTTGGTGGCTCATCACGAGTATCAACAACATGGGCAAGAAAATCCATGCCACCACTAACAAGGAAACGACGTGCCCGTGCAAAAGTGCATATCGGTACAAGTCTCCTTCGCTTATCGCCATGAATAAGTAATTCTCCCCCACTTGGGGTCTTCACCCGAATGAATTTATCATGGCATGCAATATCGGCTCTATTAAGATCGAGCCAATCCATACCAATAACAATATCAAAATCACCCAAAGTCATCGGAATAAGATCGATCTTAAACGTTTCGGAACCAAATACAACATTACAATTCTTACACACATCAACCACTAGCGCCGTCTTGCCATCCGGTATTTCAACTTCTACCAGATGACTTAACTTAACTAGCGGTTTATTTAACTTAGGCACAAATCGAGGCAACACAAAGGACAAATTAGCCCCACTATCAAAAAGTATCCATGCCGGATTAGAGTTAACTATGAAAGTACCTGAGACGACTTCATTGGATTGCTTGGCCTCATCATTGGTCATCAAATAGTTGCGACCCCTAGCCATACCCGCCACCTTCTCTAGACGCTTAACATTATCGTTGCGCAAATCGGGACACTCCGGCTTCTTATGCCCTTCTTTACCGCAATTAAAACAAGTGAGCTTGTTTCCGGAAGATGGTTTTGGACAATCACGAGCCATATGACCCGCTTGCCCACAATTATAGCACGTAAAAGTAAAACCACCGGAAGCGCCCTTCTTCACGCTATTGACACTTTCGGAACTTTTCTTGTTCTTTTTGTTCGAAAAGTTTGAATAGCTCGAACCTTCACTTTTTCTCTTGCCAAAAGTAAAACCACTCTTTCTTAAGATGAGCGACTCGAAACCTTTGGCCATGTCAAACAACTCATCAAAGCTTTTCACTACGTTCACACTAATCTTATCTTGATAGTTGTAGTTCAAGGTTCGATAGAAATCTTCCTTCAACATTTTATCATTCCCGACGTACTCCGGGCAAAATTGGGTCTTGGACAAAAACACGGATTTGAGAGTGTTCAAATCCATCGACCCTTGCCTCAAGGAACGTAACTCGTCCTTAAGCCTTGTAAGATCGGCCGAAGTTCGGTATTCCTTGAAAAATTCGGACTTGAATTCATCCCAAGTGAATTCCATGCATTGCTCTTCACCATAAACTTGGAGCTTTGCGTCCCACCACAACTTGGCATCGCCCCTCAACATACTACACCCGTACCTTGTCCTCTTATCGAGAGGACATTCACAAGTACGGAAGGCCCCCTCCATATCGGAGATCCAACGGGCGCTCTTAAGAGGATCTCTTTCACCATCAAAAGAGGGAGGTTGAGAGTCCTTGAAATTCTTATAGAAAAAGTCCCGTCTTCCCACATTATCTTCGCGAAGAACGGCCTTAACTTGCTCCTTTACCACATTGACTAATTGCTCGTCAATCGTATCTAGGAACATCTTCTTAACGTCCTCAAGAAAAGCCTCATGATGCCTTTTCAAAATGGCCTCAACCTTGGCCGTAAACTCGACTTCTTCACTAGTACCTCCGCCGTTGATATCATGCCCGTTTCTCATCTTCATTCTATAAGACGGAATAGATTAAACAACGAGACGAAAAGGATTTAACACATAAGTATATACATATACACCACACTACCCCATCTTGCTCAACAATCGTCGTACATCGCTTGTTTGACACGATTTGAACCCGTAACAATGGTAGCTAATCATTGTTATGCGAGCACGTCGCATTAACTCGCTAGTACAACGTCTATCTTGCTTGACGATTGCTAACACCACACAAAACAATTAGCGCAAGGTTAGTTCACATAAACCTAAGCACTAATCAACTCCCGGTCCGACCCGTCTCCTACAAGTCCCGCATAACGCGCATACACAATAAAGTCTAAGTCTAGGCGCCTATCTCAAGTCGCCTAAATCCCTTAGACCATGCTCTGATACCACTTGAAACAACCCAACCCGTACTCCGTACGCCATAAATTTTTATTTTTTTTTATAATATACACATTTATGCGCCAATTAAATATGTAGACCAACTCACAAGTTTCATTAAACCGTACAACCATTACCAATGTTTACAAAAGGCACAATGGCCGTTAATTAAGTTAATACAAGTTTGACCGAATACAATGGTAGTTTATAATCTAAACGACACTCGAGCATGGTTTGGGACTAAACTACCCAAAACATTAGGCCAACTTCCAAGCTTCAACAAAACATCATCAAGGGCCACTTAATGCCCGATAACCCCTTTGCCCTTATCCGTACCTGCGACTAAAAAGATAAACAACGAGAGGGGTAAGCTAACGCTTAGTGAATGCAATAATTATACACGTACATATATAATATACTTACTTGCAAACACTTAAACACATACCGCATACATGCTAGCAACACAATTAGCTTATCATCTCAATTATAAACTATAAACTTCCAATATCACAAGCTAGCAATGCAATAGCATATATACAAACCGTACAATATAATATGCTTACACTACAACACAATAACCATGGTTAACCAATCGTACAAGGGATGGTACTCGAATTTCCCATTGGTGTTCATAACATCCATTAGTGTACTTAGCACCTCGTATCACTAACCCCCGGGTGGCATCTTAACACCTCGATACTTCACCCTCGGGTGGCGTCTTAACACCTCGACACTTCACCCTTTAACATGGAGTGGCGTCTTAACACCTCGACACTTCACTCCTAGGTGGCATCTTAACACCTCGATGCTTCACCTCGAGTGGCATCTTAACACCTCGATGCTTCACTCGTCACGTGAAACGTGGTGTCTTAACACCTCGACACTTCACATCTCACGCTACCACAAATAAATATATTATATACCTACGCATATAATTATTCCACTCACCTTAACACTTCGGTGGTGATTTAAATGCTTCCGAAGGCTTCAAAGCAAAGTACCTAATTACATAAGTACACATTCGATTACACAACTAGTGGAATTAACCACATTACACTTACTTGAGCATTTAATGACCCAATTTGCATTAAATGACTCAACCATACCAAAACCGCCCTTAAATGGCCAAGACCCGACTTTAATCACTAAAGCTAGTAAATTAAGTCTACTAACATCAACTAACACAAACTTAGGTTAATTCATACCCATTTCACCCAACTAGGTCAACTAGCCCATTTTGGATCCATTTAACACTTTCACTACCAAACTTGTCAAACATGACCCAAATAACATCTCTTTCAACTTTAACAAGCGTGTTAGTGACTAAAAACGCCATTTAACATTTATAACCCCAAATCATAAGACCAAACCCTAGGTTATGGCCATTTGGGTTTTCTTTCCTCAACATAACCCAAGTTCGCCCATTTTAACCCCAAATGGGTCACATAAGTTCCAAAGGAACAAAACCCTAGCATAAACTAATTAAAACTCAAAACTTAGAGTTAGAACTTACCGAGACTATCAACGCGTAGCTAGAGACACAAGGAACAACTTTAATTCTTGCTCCAAAGATCAACCCTCAATCCTTCACTCTCAAATCTTGCTTTTAATTCAATTGGGTTTTAAGTTTTGGGAGAGAAATTGGAAAGAAAAGAGAAAAGAAATAAATGAAATGGGTGAGTGGTTGGGATTTAATGCTCCCATCTGATTTATACGCAAAATTACCAATTTGCCCCTTGAAGTCATTCAAATTGAGCTAAAATCGGAGTCAGAACTGCAGGGTTGTCGCGGCGCGGCGCTATATGTCGCGGCGCGACATTACGAAGGAAAAACAACCTCACTTAACCCACTTTCTGAACCTGGTTCGCTTGAAATGCCGTGGCGCGGACCCCTTTGTCGCGGCGCGACACATAAGGGGAAAATCGACCCTTCTTAATCCAATTGCTGATCTGGATTTGCTTTATATGCCGCGGCGTGGCCCAATGTGTCGCGGCGCGGCATTGGTCGTCACCTGGACACTTCGACAACCTTAAACAAAATTTGATTTTATTTAATTCGTACACTTAAATCTCGCTTCCTATATTCGCCTAACCTTCAACAATAGTCTCATAAGACTTAACGCTAACAAAGCCCATGTATAAACTTGTATTCGCACACATTATCAAGTATATATATATATATATATATATATATATATATATATATATATATATATATATCTAGACATTTACGCATAGTCTAGCAAGTTACAAACGTACAATGATTAAGTATGTACCTTTCAATATGTACGGGAAAAACGGGATGTTACAGTTTTATTATGGCAGTGATGGAGGTGGTGGATAAAGGATGGTGGTCTCGGTGGTTAGTGGTGGTGAGGATGAACTAGAATCATAAACCGAAAGGGATTTGTAGTAGCTTCTTTGTGGGTTCGATGGTCCTTCAATGGTGGTGGTTTATGGTTGCTTTACAGCAACAAAACAAGAACAGTAATAATAGTAACGATGGAGTTCTTGGTGGTTATGGTGACAATGATGGTGGTTGTGGCCGGAGGTGGTTTATGGGTGCACAAAGTGGTGGCTGTTGGGTTTACATCGAGCACTAGTTTGAGAATAAATCTAGAAATCGATATGCTACAGTAGCAAAGTAGTAGCAAGAAAAACGATCAAAACATTGATGGGTTTGATAGTTTTTGAGTGGTGTTAAGGTGACTACGGTGGAGGAGAATGTGAAAGTGATTATGGTTGTTGGTCGATATATTCAAGGAGAAAGATTGGTGATCGAGCTTGAAACAGAAGGGAAGAAGATAGAGATATATGGAGAAGAGAGATGGCGAGTGGTTAGAGTTCAAGAAGATGGATATATATCTATCATTTTATAACTATATAATATATAATATGATGATATGATACACGGGTGCTATTATTAAAAGCAAAGTCACGGATGCACATGATAGTGGATGATATAATAATAGAAAAGGAATAAACGTGTAGATTTCAAAAGCCATCACTCATTTTTTTTTAATCTACCGACGTTTTACTATATCGTGTTCCGTTATTAAGCAGTGGCGGATAAAAAAAATACTCAGAAAAATTCCAAATTTTTAAATTAAATATCTTTATTTATTTTGGTCATTATGGTATAAAATTTGAGCATTAACTATTAAATAAAAATGACATTAATTATTCACTCCCAACCCCAAGTAAAATATAAAAAGTTTTAAAATTCAACAAATAGTTCCTAATTACATTTTTAATAAGTCTATAATTTGTAAAACTCATTTTCGAATCACAGTTTATTTTAAAATAATATAAGTTTGATTTTAACTTACTTATTATCAATCGGGACATCAAATGAGTATTACAATCATTTAATATTTATTTTTAATATACTTTATTTATATATAGAGATTTATTTTAAATAATAATTATTATAATATCCTATTTTTATTTTACTTTACATAAATAAATTTTTAGTAACAACAACATACAATATTTAAAATTATATTTCCAATTATTATTTATATATATATATATATATATATATATATATATATATATATATATATACACATATCAAGTTACAATCAATTGTTCGTGAATCGTCGAGAGCATTCGAAGGTCAATTGAATATATGAAACAGTTCAAACTTTTTGAGACTCAACATTACAGACTTTGCTTATTGTGTCAAAATCATAATAAGATTAAGTTTAAATTTGGTCAGAAATTTCCGGGTCGTCACAGTAAGTGCTCGTCCCAACTTCCACCAAAATCAATAATACACGCCCTTAACATATCCTCCAACGTTTGGTTCGTACGCTCGGTTTGACCGTCCGTTTGAGGATGATACGTCGTGCTCATTTTCAATTGAGTACCCATATCTTCATGAAACTTATTCCAAAACCGAGACGTGAAACGAGTATCTCGATCCGAAACTATAGATATAGGAACCCCATGTCTCGATATCACCTCCTTGATAAACAACTTGGACAAAGTCTCCGACGATATCGTTTCCCGAATGGGAAGAAACAAAGTACTCTTCGTCAATCGATCAACTATCACCCAAATCGTATCATATTGGGTTCTCGCCATCTTTGGTAACTTTGTAATGAAGTCCATGGTAATGTGCTCCCATTTCCACTTCGGGACTTCCAACGGTTGTAACTTACCGTACAGCTTTTGGTGTTCGGCTTTAACTTTCAAACATGTGACGCATTGTTCAACATACTTAACAACATCACGTTTCATGCCCGACCACCAATACTCCTTCTTTAAATCAAGGTACATTTTTGTCGCGCCAGGATGAATGGAATACTTTGACTTATGTGCTTCATCAAGTAGCACCCGTGGGTAATCACCCATCTTAGGCACCCACACTCTTCCTTGAAAAGACAACAAACCATGCGGGCCTAAAGTAATGAACTCCGTTTGCTCCACGATTCGTTCGTCACGCTTGTTGTGAACATACGCTTCTATTTGAATCTCACCAAGCTTTACAAGGAAATAGTTAGTAATGATCATGCGTAACGATCCTACTCGTATTGCAGGATGTTGACTCTTTCGACTTAGCTCATCCGCGACCACGTTCGCCTTTCCCGAATGATAAAGTATTTCACAATCATAATCCTTTACCACATCCATCCACCTACGTTGACGATAATTCAAATCTCGTTGATCAAAGAGATGTTTCAAACTCTTATGATCCGAATAAATCGTACACTTGACACCATACAAGTAGTGGCGCCAAATTTTCAACGCATGTACCATCGCCGCCAATTCAAGATCATGAGTCGGGTATCTCTTTTCGTGTTCCTTTAATTGTCTAGAGGCGTAAGCAATGACTTTATCCCTTTGCATTAGAACACACCCGAGCCCATTTAAAGAAGCATCACAATAAACCATCATGTCTTCTACCCCTTTCGGTAACACTAACACCGGAGCTTGACACAACTTCTCTTTTAACAATTGAAAAGCAATTTCTTGCTCGTTCTCCCAGTTAAATCTCGTGTTCTTCCTCGTCAACTTCATCAATGGAGAAGCAATCTTAGAAAAGTCTTGGATAAACCGACGATAATAACCGTCCAATCCGAGAAAACTTCGGATTTTCGTAGGCGTAGTCGGTCGTCCCCAACTCTTCACCGTCTCT
The DNA here is from genome assembly GCF_046630445.1 of Rutidosis leptorrhynchoides. Classification (NCBI taxonomy): domain Eukaryota; kingdom Viridiplantae; phylum Streptophyta; class Magnoliopsida; order Asterales; family Asteraceae; genus Rutidosis; species Rutidosis leptorrhynchoides. Next base: position 317,038,862 of record NC_092337.1, read on the forward strand.
ATCTTCCCCGAATCTACTTGAATACCATCTTTGTTCACAATGTGGCTAAGGAATTGAACTTCCCTTAGCCAAAATTCACATTTGGAGAATTTAGCATACAACTTCTCCTTCCGCAACATCTTCAACACACCACGCAAATGATGTTCATGTTCCTTCATAATCTTCGAATAGACAAGTATGTCGTCAATGAACACAATCACTGACTTGTCCAACATAGGTTGGCACACTCGGTTCATAAGGTCTATGAATGCCGCCGGTGCATTCGTAAGACCTAAAGGCATAACTACAAACTCATAATGCCCGTAACGCGTTCGAAAAGCCGTTTTCTCAATATCTTCCTCACGGACCCGCATTTGGTGATAGCCGGACAGTAGGTCGATTTTAGAAAATAAGTTGTGCCTTGGAGTTGATCAAACAACTCTTCTATCCGAGGCAATGGATAACGATTCTTTATCGTCACTTTGTTCAACTCCCGATAATCGATGCACATCCGCATACTACCATCCTTCTTCTTCACAAATAAAACCGGAGCACCCCATGGCGAGGAGCTCGGGCGAATAAAACCCTTTTCAAGCAACTCTTGGGTTTGATTTAACAACTCTTGCATTTCCTTCGGTGCTAAACGATAAGGAGTTTTAGCAATGGAGGTAGCCCCTGTAGTGACCCGAACTTTTTCATGTTTATATATATATTAAATGAAATTTTTATTTACATGATTAAGTGTTTCCAACATGTTAAGCAATCAAACTTGTTAAGATTTGATTAATTGAAATAGGTTTCATATAGACAATTGACCACCCAAGTTGACCGGTGATTCACGAACGTTAAAACTTGTAAAAACTATACGATGACATATATATGGTTATATATATAGTTAACATGATTTTATTATAAGTATGTATCTCATTAGGTATTTTAACAATGAGTTATATACATAAAAATGAGACTATTAATTTAAGAAACTCGAAAACGATATATATAACGATTATCGTTATAACAACGTCTTACTAGGCACATATGAATCATATTAAGATATTTATACACTTGGTTAATTATGTTAAATGATAAGTAAATATATTATTAAGTGTATTAACAATGAAATACATATGTAAAAATAAGACTACTAACTTAATGATTTCGAAACGAGACATATATGTAACGATTATCGTTGTAACGACATTTAACTGTATATATCTCATACTAAGATATATTATATATCATAATATCATGATAATATAACAATTTAACATCTCATTTGTTATAATAAACAATGGGTTAACAACATTCAACAAGATCGTTAACCTAAAGGTTTCAAAACAACATTTACATGCCACGACTAACGATGACTTAACGACTCAGTTAAAATGTATATACATGTAGTGTTTTAATATGTATTCATACACTTTTGAAAGACTTCAAGACACTTATCAAAATACTTCTACTTAACAAAAATGCTTGCAATTACATCCTCGTTCAGTTTCATCAACAATTCTACTCGTATGCACCCGTATTCGTACTCGTACAATACACAGCTTTTAGATGTATGTACTATTGGTATATACACTCCAATGATCAGCTATTAGCAGCCCATGTGAGTCACCTAACACATGTGGGAACCATCATTTGGCAACTAGCATGAAATATCTCATAAAATTACAAAAATATGAGTAATCATTCATGACTTATTTACATGAAAACAAAATTACATATCCTTTATATCTAATCCATACACCAACGACCAAAAACACCTACAAACACTTTCATTCTTCAATTTTCTTCATCTAATTGATCTCTCTCAAGTTCTATCTTCAAGTTCTAAGTGTTCTTCATAAATTCCAAAAGTTCTAGTTTCATAAAATCAAGAATACTTCCAAGATTGCAAGTTTACTTCCAAGTTTTCTAAATCCATTCCAAGTAATCATCCAAGATCAAGAAACCTTTGTTACTTACAGTAGGTTATCTTTCTAATACAAGGTAATAATCATATTCAAACTTTAATTCAATTTCTATAACTATAACAATCTTATTTCGAGTGGAAATCTTACTTGAAATTGTTTTCGTGTCATGATTCTGCTTCAGGAACTTTCAAGCCATCCAAGGATCCTTTGAAGCTAGATCTATTTTTCTCATTTCCAGTAGGTTTATCCAAGGAACTTGAGGTAGTAATGATGTTCATAACATCATTCGATTCATACATATAAAGCTATCTTATTCGAAGGTTTAAACTTGTAATCACTAGAACATAGTTTAGTTAATTCTAAACTTGTTCGCAAATAAAAGTTAATCCTTCTAACTTGACTTTTAAAATCAACTAAACACATGTTCTATATCTATATGATATGCTAACTTAATGATTTAAAACCTGGAAACACGAAAAACACCTTAAAATCGGATTTACGCCGTCGTAGTAACACCGCGGGCTGTTTTGGGTTAGTTAATTAAAAACTATGATAAACTTTGATTTAAAAGTTTTTATTCTGGGAAAATGATTTTTATTATGAACATGAAACTATATCCAAAAATTATGGTTAAACTCAAAGTGGAAGTATGTTTTCTAAAATGGTCATCTAGACGTCGTTCTTTCGACTGAAATGACTACCTTTACAAAAATGACTTGTAACTTATTTTTCCGACTATAAACCTATACTTTTTATGTTTAGATTCATAAAATAGAGTTCAATATGAAACTATAGCAATTTGATTCACTCAAAACGGATTTAAAATGAAGAAGTTATGGGTAAAACAAGATTGAATAATTTTTCTCATTTTAGCTACGTGAAAATTGGTAACGAATCTATTCCAACCATAACTTAATCAACTTGTATTGTATATTATGTAATCTTGAGATACCATAGACACGTATACAATGTTTCGACCTATCATGTCGATACATCTATATATATTTCGGAACAACCATAGACACTCTATATGTGAATGTTGGAGTTAGCTATACAGGGTTGAGGTTGATTCCAAAATATATATAGTTTGAGTTGTGATCAATACTGAGATACGTATACACTGGGTCGTGGATTGATTCAAGATAATATTTATCGATTTATTTCTGTACATCTAACTGTGGACAACTAGTTGTAGGTTACTAACGAGGACAGCTGACTTAATAAACTTAAAACATCAAAATATATTAAAAGTGTTGTAAATATATTTTGAACATACTTTGATATATATGTATATATTGTTATAGGTTCGTGAATCAACCAGTGGCCAAGTCTTACTTCCCGACGAAGTAAAAATCTGTGAAAGTGAGTTATAGTCCCACTTTTAAAATCTAATATTTTTGGGATGAGAATACATGCAGGTTTTATAAATGATTTACAAAATAGACACAAGTACGTGAAACTACATTCTATGGTTGAATTATCGAAATCGAATATGCCCCTTTTTATTAAGTCTGGTAATCTGAGAATTAGGGAACAGACACCCTAATTGACGCGAATCCTAAAGATAGATCTATTGGGCCTAACAAACCCCATCCAAAGTACCGGATGCTTTAGTACTTCGAAATTTATATCATATCCGAAGGGTGTCCCGGAATGATGGGGATATTCTTATATATATGCATCTTGTTAATGTCGGTTACCAGGTGTTCACCATATGAATGATTTTTATCTCTATGTATGGGATGTGTATTGAAATATGAAATCTTGTGTTCTATTGTTACGATTTGATATATATAGGTTAAACCTATAACTCACCAACATTTTTGTTGACGTTTAAAGCATGTTTATTCTCAGGTGAATACTAAGAGCTTCCGCTGTTGCATACTAAAATAAGGACAAGATTTGGAGTCCATGTTTGTATGATATTGTGTAAAAACTGCATTCAAGAAACTGATTTCGATGTAACATATTTGTATTGTAAACCATTATGTAATGGTCGTGTGTAAACAGGATATTTTAGATTATCATTATTTGATAATCTACGTAAAGCTTTTTAAACCTTTATTTATGAAATAAAGGTTATGGTTTGTTTTAAAAATGAATGCAGTCTTTGAAAAACGTCTCATATAGAGGTCAAAACCTCGCAACGAAATCAATTAATATGGAACGTTTTTAATCAATAAGAACGGGACATTTCAGCCCCCAGAACCTACTCAATGCGAAATTCAACTTGTCTTTCCGCTGAAACACCCGGACTCATCCGGAAAAACGTCTTCAAATTCATTTACCACCAGAATTTCACGAATGGGTGGTGGCTCATCATGAGTATCAACAACATGGGCAAGAAAAACCATGCCACCACTAACAAGGAAACGACGTGCCCGTGCAAAAGTGCATATCGGCACAAGTCTTCTTCGCTTATCGCCATGAATAATTAACTCTCCCCCACTTGGGGTCTTCACACGAATAGACTTTTCATGGCATGTAATATCGGCTCTATTATGATCGAGCCAATCCATACCAACAACGATATCAAAATCACCCAAAGTCATCGGAATGAGATCAATTTTAAACGTTTCGGTACCAAACACAACATTACAATTTTTACATACAGCAACCACTAGCACCGTCTTGCCATCCGCTATTTTGACTTCTACCGGATGACTTAACTTAGCTAACGGTTTATTAAGTTTAGGCACAAATTTTGAAGACACAAACGACAAATTTGCACCACTATCAAATGGAATCCTTGCCGATTTGAGTTAACCATGAAAGTACCTGAGACAACTTCGTTAGATTGCTTGGTTTCATCATTCGTCATCAAATAGTTGCGACCCCTAGCCGTACTCGCCGCTTTCTCTAGTCGCTTAACATTATCATTGCACAAATCGGGACACTCCGGCCTCTTATGGCCTTCTTTACCGCAATTAAAACAAGTGAGCTTGGTTGTGGATGATGGTTTCGGGCACTCACGAGCCATGTGCCCCTTTTGCCCACAATTGTAGCAAGCATAAGTAAAATCTCCGGAAGCACCCTTCTTCACACTACCAACACTCTCGGAACCCTTCTTGTTCTTCTTGTTTGAAAAGTTCGAATGACTAGTAGCTTCAAACTTCCTCTTGCCAAAAGTAAAGCCACTCTTTCTCAAGATGAGCGACTCGAAACCTTTGGCCATATCAAACAACTCATCAAAGCTTTTCACCATGTTCACACTAATCTTTTCTTGATAATTGTCATTCAAGATTCGATAGAAGTCTTCCTTCAACATTTTATCATTCCCGACATACTCCGGGAAAAATTGGGTTTTTGACAAGAAAACGGATTTAAGAGTGTTCAAATCCATCGACCTTTGCCTCAAGGAATGCAACTCGTCCTTAAGTCTAGCAAGATCGGCCGAAGTTCGGTACTCTTAGAAAAACTCCGCCTTAAACTCTTCCCAAGTAAAATCCATACATTGTTCTTCACCATAAACTTGGATTTTCGCATCCCACCACAATTTAGCGTCACCTCTCAACATGCTACAACCATACCTTGTCTTTTTATCAAGCGGGCATTCACAAGTACGAAAAGCCCCCTCCATATCGGAGATCTACCGGGCACTCTTAAGTGGTGTAATGACCCGGAAATTTCAAACCAAATTTAAACTTAATCTTTACATGGTTTCGATACGATAAGCGAAGTCTATTTAACTGAGTCTCAAAATTTTTGCGTTTGTTTATATGGATTCAGTTAACCTTTGACTACTCCCGACGATTCACGAACAATTGTGTGTAAATGATTATGTGTGTATATATATATATATATATATATATATATATATATATATATATATATATATATATATATAAATGAAAGTGTATATATAATAATTTGAATTAATAAAATGCACTTTAATCAATTGGAATTAAGAATGTAAAATGATAAATAAAATAATTAAGTTACTATTAAAATGAATATATATATACATATATAATTATATATATATAATTTATAATTAGTTGTAATATATAAATATTAGATGAATATTATCACATAATATAATATTGTATATCATATTAAATGTAATTACAAGTATAGTTGTTACATTATTACATTCAATATTAATAAAACTTATTATATGGAATTGGATACATTTGAGTTATTATAATTACTAATATTATTGTTATCATTGTTAACATCATTACTATTATTATAACCAATAGTAAAGTTGCAATTTTAATTATTGTGATTAATATTAGTGATATTATTAGATATAAATATTATATTGAACATTTAAAATAATTAATATTATCATTAATAAGATTATTATTATCATTGTTATAATTATTATTATTATAGTTTTTATTATTTATTATTAATGTTAGTATTATTATTATTAATATAATTATTGTATTATTATTGATATTATCATTATTAATATTAGTATTTTTATTATTATTATTATTAGTATTCTTATTAAAATTAATAATAACATTCACAAATTTATTAATAGATTTATATTAAAAAAATTAATATAACAGATATATATAAAAAAAAATATATATATAAATACAGTTATATATGAATATAATTATATAAATAGATATATATGAAATACAGTTACTAATATATATATATATATATATATATATATATATATATATATATATATACAGATATATATACAAAAATAAAAAACAGATATATATTTACGGATTCAGTTCATACATAAACAACTTTATAAATTTTGTTTCCTATCCTAATTCTGGTCACCAGTCAAAAGTATCAATTATAAAAACAAATTAGTTGGACCTCAAAGTCTTTAAATTTTACGATTTAATTGTAGCCATTATATGTTATTTATTTTTTTCTTCTTGTTTTATCCTCATATTGAAATATTCCGTCGACCAGATATCTGTATATGATGTGTGTAACTGTCAGATATTGTTACAAGTCACTCTCAAACACGATTAATAAACAAGAATCTTACATCATATACATCATACTCTGCAATGTTCAATTGAAATTAAAACAGAAAAATTAAAAATACAGTCGGTACCCTATGTTCTTCACATTTTAAACCAAAATTAGATTTCGATTTTTATCTTAAAATCTATTAATGAGGTTTAGTTAGTAATTATCTATTTGATCTATCTGCAAAGTTTCAAAATTTAATTCATGATATCGAATGTGAATTTTCGAGTCAAACTTTCGTTTTCAAAAAGTCAATGATTTGTTCTTGAGGAAATTCGTGGTCATGTTTATATTTCAAGCTAAATTGGGATTACAAAAAGTTTATAAGTTCTATTTAGAACCATGTTCATGTAGAAACTTTGAGCTAAAACATTCGAAATCTTCGATTTTGATTTTGAGTTCATATGTTAAAAAAAACCGCTGTATTGATTTGTTTTGGTTTATTCTTTCTGTTATTTTAATTCAAACTTATTTCCAATGTTTTTGTTTCAAATTATACAATTTAAAGTAAACTGATATCTAGTAACTAAAATTGTTTTGGTTTCTGATCGATTAATCAGGAGAAGAAGAAGTAGAAGTAGAACACATTTAAATACGGGTTATAGTTAAAATTAGTTGGAATTTATTTCAGAATGACAGAAACGGTTAAATGGTCTAAGGTGTTAAAGGGTATGCAAGAGGTCCCGGGTTCGAGCCCTGTCATGGGCAATTCTTTTTTAGAGGAGATTTTCTAAGGGTATACTCATTTATTTCTTATTATTATTATTATTATTATTATTATTATTATTATTATTATTATTATTATTATTATTATTATTATTATTATTATTATTATTATTATTATTATTATTATTATTATTATTATTATTATTATTATTATTATTATTATTATTAGTATTGTTGTTGTTGTTATTATTTTGATTGATTATTAATTATTGTTATTACTACTAAGTATATTAATTATCACTAGTATTATAATTATAATTATTATTATTATTATTATTATTATTATTATTATTATTATTATTATTATTATTATTATTACTACTAATATAAGTGTATTTATAAAAGTTATCATTTATTATCATTATTATAACATTAGTTACAATTATGAATATTATTATTATTATTAAGAAAATAATAAAAATTAGTATTATTTTCATTAATATTAGTATTAGTATCATTTTATGACTGATAGTATTATTATTATTAACATAAGTATTATTATAAATATTATCATTATTATTATTATTAACATTATCATATTTATTACTTTTATTAATATTATTATTATCACTACAATTATATTATTACTTCTATTAATATCATTATAAGTAGTATTGTTAATGAGTATTATTATATAATTACTAAATTCATTATCATAACTATCAGTAATAGTAAAATTAATATCTTTACATTTTTTATTATTAATATCATTATATTTATCACTAATAGAATTATTAACATTATTATTTTTATTAGTAATATTAAGTATTGTCAATATTATCATTTTACCATTACAAATATCATTTTAGTATTATTACAAATACTAGTTTTAACAAACAAACGATATATATATTTAATACATATAACATAACAAAATTCAATATTTTTATATACAAAATAAACATATAAAACACACACACACACACACACACACACATATATATATATATATATATATATATATATATATATATATATATATATATATATATATATATTATTAACATAAAAATAATATAACTAACATATTTATATATATATATATATATATATATATATATATATATATATATATATATATATATATATATATATATATATGTGTGTGTGTGTGTGTGTGTTCAATTACAACTATGAATATTAATAAATATACAAATGATATAGGTTCGTGAATCCGAGGTCAACCCTGCATTGTTCAGTTTTGTCATATGTATTTTTACTACAAATTACAGTATGGTGAGTTTCATTACTCCCCTTTTAAACGCTTTTGCAATATATATTTTTGGGACTGAGAATACATGCGCTGCTTTTATAACTGTTTTACGAAATAGACACAAGTAATTGAAACTACATTCTATGGTTGATTTATTAAACCGAATATGCCTTTTTTAGCTTGGTAGCCTAAGAATTAGGGAACATCACTAATTTTGAGAATTAGTGCACCCCTAATTGATGCGAATCCTAAAGGTAGATCTACGGGAACTAACAACCTCCATTCTGAAATTTGGAATGCTTTAGTACTTCGAGTTTATCATGTCCGATGGGTGTCCCGGAATGATGGGGATATTCTATATGCATCTTGTTAATGTCGGTTACCAGGTGTTCACCATATGAATAATTTTTATCTCTATGCAGTTTGCGAAATGCCTGATATGAGATGTATATTTATGGAAAAATTGAAATCTTGTGGTCTATTAAAATGATGAAAATGATCGTTTATGATAAACTAATGAACTCACCAACCTTTTGGTTGACACTTTAAAGCATGTTTATTCTCAGGTATGAAAGAAATCTTCCGCTGTACATTTGCTCATTTTAGAGATATTACTTGGAGTCATTCATGACATAATTCAAAAGACGTTGCATTCGAGTCGTTGAGTTCATCAAGATTATTATTAAGTCAATTATAGTTGGATATATTATGAAATGGTATGCATGCCGTCAACTTTCGATGTAATGAAAGTTTGTCTTTTAAAAACGAATGCAATGTTTGTAAAATGTATCATATAGAGGTCAAGTACCTTGCGATGTAATCAACTATTGTGAATCATTTATAATCGATATGGACTTCGTTCAGATGGATTAGGACAGGTCATGAAAGTTGGTATCAGAGCGGTGGTCTTAGCGAACCAGGTCTTGCATTAGTGTGTCTAACTGATAGTTGTTTAGATGCATTAGTGAGTCAGAACTTCGACCGTGTCTGCATGTCAAAAGTTTTGCTTATCATTTCGTGTCGAAAATTTTCTGCTTATCATTCTTAGTCTAGACACGTCTTACTGCATTTAGTGCATCGATAGTGTATAGAAAAAATTCATATCTTAACGTATATGATAATTCATATCTTAGCATATCTGATAAATCATATCTTAGCGTATCTGTTGCTGAAGACTTGCCTGACATATTCCGTAAATTCCTCTGTAATCTACGAAAATCTTTTGTTCTATATATATATATATATATATATATATATATATACATATATATATATATATATATATATATATATATATATATATATATATATATATATATATATATATATATATATATATATATATATATATAGATATTCTATGTAAATAGAATACCATCTGATAGCCGGAAATCATTTCATATCCTTTATTCAATCGTACGAAATGGAACTCGTCATTAGTTCAAACTCCTCGGATTTCGATATGGATGTTCACCTAAGCTCCGAAAGTAGCGTCACCAGAATAAATCAATCAATCAGCCATCCCCAATTCATCTGATGGGTTCGTAGTCGACTTAATCAATGGAGACGCGAAGAAGGCGATCCTTTCCACCAACTAAATTGCTGATAATGCTAAAAACGAACATATATTTCATAGCATTATTCCTCAAGAAAGACAAGCTTTTAGTTGCAATTGTTCTATTTACAAGTGATATTCGTTTAAATAATAAAAGGTGAAGACAAAAGACAGATTCGACGAATTGAAGATGCAAACGACCAAAAAGCTCAAAAGAACAAAAGACAATCAAAGAGGTTCCAATTATTGATAAGAAACGTCTCGAAATTACAAAAGTACAAGATTCAAAACGCAAAGTACAAAATATAAAATTGTACGCAAGGACGTTCGAAAATCCGGAACCGGGACCAGAGTCAACTCTTAACGCTCGACGCAACGGACTAAAAATTACAAGTTAACTATGTATATAAATATAATATAATATATAATTAATTATATTAATTATATATATATTATATATATATTATAAACCGTCGGTAAACAAAGAGCCAAACTCCTCTGAGCTGTAAAAGTAACCTCCGCGACTCGCGGAGTTTGAAGGCAAAATTCACCGCGAGTCGCGGAGCCCCAAAAATCGAAAATTCCTATAAAGCCAACCGAATTCTGATCACAATTCATCAATCTCTCTTCTCTCATATATACGTAAAATATATATATATAATTTATATTTTAATTTTAATTTTAATTTTAATTCTAATAATAAGGGTATGTTAGCGAATGTTGTAAGGGTGTAAGTCGAAATTCTGTCCGTGTAACGCTACGCTATTTTTAATCATTGTAAGTTATGTTCAACCTTTTTACATTAATGTCTCGTAGCTAAGTTATTATTATGCTTATTTAAAACGAAGTAATCATGATGTTGGGCTAATTACTAAAATTGGGTAATTGGGCTTTGTACCATAATTGGGGTTTGGACAAAAGAACGACACTTGTGGAAATTAGACTATGGGCTATTAATGGGCTTTATATTTGTTTAACTAAATGATAGTTTGTTAATGTTAATATAAAGATTTACAATTGGGCGTCCCTATAAATTACCATATACACTCGATCGGACACGATGGGCGGGGTATTTATATGTACGAATAATCGTTCATTTAACCGGACACGGGAATGGATTAATAGCCACTAGAATAATTAAAACAGGGGTGAAATTACATTCAAGGGTAATTGGTGTAATTGTTAACAAAGTAGTAAAACCTTGGTTTACACGCAGTCGATAACCTGGTGTATTCATTAAACAAAGTATTAAAACCTTGTTACAATTCGAATCCCCAATTAGTTGGAATATTTAACTTCGGGTATAAGAATAATTTGATGAGGGCACTCGCACTTTATATTTATGACTGATGGACTGTTATGGACAAAAACCAGACGGACATATTAAATAATCCAGGACAAAGGACAATTAACCCATGGGCATAAAACTAAAATCAACACGTCGAACATCATGATTACGGAAGTTTAAATAAGCATAATTCTTTTATTTCATATTTAATTTCCTTTATTTTATATTTAATTGCACTTCTAATTATCGCATTTTTATTGTTAATTTATTTTATCTCACTTTTAATTATCGTACTCTTTAATTATCGCACTTTTATTTATTGTTATTTAATCGCACTTTTATTATTCGCAATTTCATTATCGTTATTTACTTTAAGTTTTAATTTAAGTCTTTTATTTATTTAATATTTTACATTAGGTTTTAACTGCGACTAAAGTTTTAAAATCGACAAACCGGTCATTAAACGGTAAAAACCCCCCTTTATAATAATAATATTACTTATATATATGTTTGTATTTTTATAAAAGTAAATTAATATAGCGTTGAGCTTTGTTTAAAGATTTCCCTGTGGAACGAACCGGACTTACTAAAAACTACACTACTGTACGATTAGGTACACTGCCTATAAGTGTTGTAGCAAGGTTTAAGTATATCCATTCTATAAATAAATAAATATCTTGTGTAAAATTGTATCGTATTTAATAGTTTTTCCTAGTAAAATATAAACTATTTCGTATACACCTCGCATAACATCAAGTATTTTTGGCGCCGCTGCCGGGGAGCTTTCTAAACGCCGGAAGCGCAACGCTAATAAAAAAAAAAAATTTAGTTTACTTCTATTAAAAGTCGCTTTTGTAAAAATACGTTTTAATTATTCAAAAATATAAAAAGAAAAATAAAAATATAAGTATTTTTAAGATTTTGTTAAATATTTAAGTTTTATAAAGTTTCTTTATTTTTAGTTTATAAAAACATAAGTTTTATTTAAGTATTTTGTTTTTATTTAAAAACATAAAAAAAAATATATAAAAAATATATATAAATCTAGTTTTAAGATTTTTATTTATAAAATTATAAAGTGATTCTATTTTTATTTAAGTTTTAAATATAAGTTTTATTTGTACACATATTATTTTTTTTTATAAACAGAAAAAAAAAACAGAAAACAGAAAATAAAAAAAAATAAATAAATAAAGAAAAAAAACGCGTCGATTCAAACTGTGCCAGAATTGAATTTCTGAACCCCGCGACTCGCGGGGTTTTCTTCATTAATTACCGCGACTCGCGGAGACTTTCTGACACGCCGACAGAAGCCCTAATTCAGCATTTATTACGGATTATTATTAATTATTATTAATATAAACCCTAATTATGTATTATTATTATAATTAAGTTTTATTTTAAAATTTCTTTTTATTTAATTTGTTTTATTTTGTTTAAATTAGTTTTATTAAATTGTAAAATTAGTAGTTTTAAAAAAAAAAAATAATATAAAAATAATATTTTTATAAAAATTGTAATTTTTACAACTTTTTATATATTTTTATATTTTGTCCCTTTTTAATCGTTTTAGCGTAACTTTTGTATTTTTAGCTCTTATTTAATTTTAAACTTAGTTTTTGCTATAGTCATTTTTACTCCTAGATTTTTAGGCTTTGCCGTAGAATTCCTTAAGTGCTTTTTCTTTAGACTAAGATTTAGGTGCTTTAGAATTTTGCGACGCCTTTTTAAGTTTTAGTTTCTTTTTAAGTTATTTCCATTTGGGATTTAGTTTTTCCTGTAAGCTTTAATATTTTTAGACACCTTTTACTATGTATCAATTATCATTCCAATTAGTAATTTCAATTTGCGATTATAATTTTAAGTTAGTTGTAGTAATAAGGTTAGGTTAGTCATGTATTTTTAAGTTTTTATAAGTTTCTTTTATTTTTCCGTCACCTTTTATTTTTCAACCATTTTTTCTTTTTCGACCTTTTTCGACGAACTCTTTTTCTTTCTTATTTCTCGCCATTCTAGTTTTTAGGACTTAGATTTTTTTTTATTCTACTTCTTATCTAAATTTCTTAAAATTACGAAAATTTATTTTAAGTGGTTAAATTAATAGACATCAAAATTTTCTGGTTCGTAGTAATAGTTGGATTTGTACGTGGACCGGGTTATTGGAGCCAAACAGTCCTCAATTATATTGAGACCAAACGAATCCTGCCCCTCTGCTGCATCTTTTGGCTATTCGAAACGTGGGCAAAATCAGAAAAGTCTATTGATTGGATAACTTATTATAATTTTTCTTTCTTTTTTTTTAAAAACTAATAGGATATTCAGTGAATGCACCGAGCAAGACGTTCACCACCTTTTGTACGTTCACCACCTGTAACTAGATCAAGACATTTAGCAAATATAACCGCCGTTGATTTTTCTTTAGAATCGTCATCCAGTCGACCAAGTACTTCAGTTCAAATTTCCGATAATCCATTTTTTGAACCCGACCTCACAATTGAGAATCCGGAAAATATTCAGGAACGGTTCGTAGATCCTGAACCATTAAACTTTCCTCCGGAGCCACCAATCAATCAAACAAGTATTATTGAGGAACGAACTATTAAATCAGAATCATCTAGTGATACCGATTCAACAAATTCAATTATGGAGAATCTGGAACCTTTAAGTATGGAAGACCGAATGAGAGCTAAACGCACTGGCCAAGGTCACGCAATTACTCATCCAGACATTAATGCGCCAGATTATGAAATCAAAGGACAAATTCTACACATGGTGACTAATCAATGCCAATTTAGTGGTGCGCCGAAGGAAGATCCAAATGAACATCTACGTACCTTTAATAGGATCTGCACACTATTTAAAATCCAAGAAGTGGAGGATGAACAGATATATCTCATGTTATTTCCCTGGACTTTAAAGGGAGAAGCCAAAGATTGGTTGGAATCGTTACCTGAAGGGGCGATTGATACATGGGACGTTTTAGTTGACAAATTTCTTAAACAATTCTTTCCTGCATCTAAAGCCGTAAGACTTCAAGCAGAAATTGTTACGTTCACACAGAAGCCAAATGAAACTCTATATGAGGCATGGACAAGATATGGAAAATTATTAAGAGGATGTCCGCAACATGGTTTAGACACCTGTCAAATAGTACAAATATTCTACCAAGGATGCGACATCACTACAAGAAAAGACATAGATATAGCAGCTGGTGGTTCTATTATGAAGAAAACCGAAACTGATGCTTACAAAATTATTGATAATACTGCTTCCCACTCACATGAGTGGCACCAAGAAAAAGACATCATTAGATCATCTAAAGCAGCTAGAGCCGATTCTAGCCATGACTTAGATTCCATTTCCGCAAAGATAGATGCTGTAGAGAGACGAATGGAAAAGATGACTAAAGATATTCACTCAATACGAATTAGTTCTGAGCAGTGTGGAGGACCACATTTGACAAAAGATTGTCTCAGTATTGAATTAACAATGGAACAAAGAGAGAATATTTCATACATAAACCAAAGGCCTGGAAATAATTATCAGAATAATTATCAACCGCCAAGACCGATTTACAATCAAAACCAGAATTATAACCGAAATATTCCATACAACAACCAACAAGGTCCTACCAATCAACAAGTATCCAATAACAATTACAATCAGCAAAGACCTAATTTTCAAAACAAACCACCACAACAAACCGATGATAAAAAGCCGAATTTAGAAGATATGATGACGAAGCTAGTTGAAACTCAAACGCAGTTTTTCACATCTCAAAAACAAACTAATGAACAAAATGCTCAAGCATTTAGAAATCAACAAGCTTCTATTCAAAATCTGGAACAAGAAGTGAGTAACCTAGCAAGGTTAATAGGTGAAAGAAAACCGGGAAGTCTACCTAGTGATACAAATGCTAACCTCCGGAATGAAACAGCTAAAGCCATTACCACAAGAAGTGGTACAACACTTAAACCACCTGAAATACCTGTAACTTCTGATGAAACTATTCCTACTCCACAAGAACCACAACCTGATCAAGATAAGGAAAAAGAACCGGTAGTTGAGAAGGTTAATGAAGATAACAAAGTTAAGGATAAACCTTATGTTAAACCATACCAACCACCACTTCCTTACCCGAGTAAAATGAAGAAAGAGAAACTTGAAGCCGAGCAATCCAAATTCTTGGATATGTTTAAACAGATAAATGTAAATCTTCCTTTCATTGATGTGATTTCAGGAATGCCAAGATATGCTAAATTCTTGAAAGATCTAATCTCAAATAGAAAGAAAATGGAAGAACTCTCGGCTGTTACTATGAATGCTAATTGTTCAGCAGTGCTGTTGAATAAGATACCAGAAAAATTATCTGATCCAGGAAGTTTCACAATTCCATGTTTTCTGGGTAGTCTTAGTTCAATAGAAGCATTGGCAGACTTAGGTGCTAGTATAAATCTAATGCCGTATTCACTATACGCTAAACTAGACCTTGGAGAATTGAAACCAACAAGAATAAGCATACAACTAGCCGATAGATCAATAAAATATCCTAGAGGGATAATGGAGAACGTGCTAGTTAAAGTTGGTACTTTAGTATTTCCAGTAGATTTTATTGTTTTGGACATGGAAGAAGATTCTCAAGTTCCTCTCATATTAGGAAGGCCATTCTTAAACACGGCTAAAGCAATGATAGACGTGTTCGGTAAGAAATTGACCCTAAGTATAGAGGATGAGAGTGTTACCTTTTCAGTTGATAGAGCAATGCAACAACCACAATCTGCAGATGATACATGTTATTATATTCAAACTATAGATGCACATGCAGAATTATTAGAAGAATTTCCAGAATTACAAGGAACAGGAGAATGTTCTTTAGGAGATGGTAATGAACCAATTGATGAAGCTGAAATGTTAGCTACACTTATAGCTAATGGATATGAACCAACAACAGAAGAAATTCAAATTCTAAAAGAAGAAGACAGATATCGATATAAATCATCGATAGAAGAACCTCCGAAATTAGAGTTAAAGCCACTTCCAAACCATTTGGAATACGCTTATTTACATGGTGAATCTGAATTACCTGTAATAATATCGTCTTCTCTTACTGAAAATGAGAAATCACAACTCATTTCTGTGTTGAAAGCTCATAAACCAGCCATTGCATGGAAGATTCATGATATTAAAGGAATAAGTCCTTCGTATTGCACACATAAAATCCTTATGGAAGAAGGTCATAAAACATATGTGCAACGCCAACGAAGACTAAATCCTAATATGCAAGATGTAGTTAAAAAAGAGATTATTAAACTGCTAGATGCAGGTTTGATATATCCAATTTCTGATAGTCCATGGGTAAGCCCAGTTCAATGCGTGCCTAAGAAGGGTGGCATGACTGTCATTACAAATGAGAAAAATGAGTTTATTCCTACTAGGACTGTAACAGGATGGCGTGTATGTATTGATTATAGAAAATTAAATGACGCCACCAGAAAAGATCACTTTCCCTTACCTTTCATCGATCAAATGTTGGAAAGATTAGCCGGAAATAGTTACTATTGTTTTCTAGATGGATTTTCCGGATATTTTCAAATTCCAATAGCACCCGAGGACCAAGAGAAAACCACATTTACGTGCCCTTATGGTACTTTTGCTTACAAACGCATGCCATTTGGACTTTGTAACGCCCCTGCAACCTTTCAAAGGTGTATGATGGCGATTTTTCACGACATGATAGAAGAATGCATGGAAGTATTCATGGATGACTTTTCAGTCTTCGGTGATACATTTAAATCATGTCTAGTTAATCTGGAACGAATGCTAATTAGATGCGAAAAATCAAATCTAGTACTTAATTGGGAGAAATGCCATTTCATGGTTAAAGAAGGCATCGTTCTTGGACATAAAATTTCAAAAGAAGGAATTGAAGTGGATAGAGCTAAAGTAGATGTAATTGCTAAACTTCCACATCCCACCAATGTTAGAGGAGTTAGGAGTTTTCTAGGGCATGCCGGTTTTTACCGACGTTTCATAAAAGATTTTTCAAAAATTGCCACTCCTATGAATAAACTCCTAGAAAAGGATGCTCCATTCATCTTTTCAGATGAGTGTATCAAATCTTTTAATATTCTTAAAGAGAAACTCACTAATGCACCGATCATGATAACACCAAATTGGAATCTACCATTTGAACTAATGTGCGATGCAAGTGATTTTGCAATGGGAGCCGTTTTAGGACAAAGGATTGAAAAACGATTTCAACCTATATATTATGCTAGTAAGACGTTACAAGGAGCACAAACGAACTATACAACTACTGAAAAAGAACTCCTTGCTATTGTCTTTGCTTTTGACAAATTTCGATCATATCTCGTTCTAGCAAAAACGGTGGTCTATACCGACCATTCTGCTCTTAGATACCTATTTTCAAAACAAGATGCTAAACCAAGATTAATCCGTTGGATCTTACTCTTACAAGAGTTTGATATTGAAATCCGAGATAAAAGAGGAGCAGAAAATCTCGCCGCTGATCATCTTTCTCGTCTTGAAAATCCCGAATTAGAAGTTCTGAATGAATCGGCCATACAAGACAACTTTCCTGATGAATATCTATTGAAGATAGATTATAAAGAAATCCCATGGTTTGCAGACTATGCAAACTACTTAGTTTGTGGATTCCTTGAAAAAGGATTATCGTACCAAAGACGAAAGAAATTCTTCAGTGATATAAAACACTATTTCTGGGAAGATCCACATTTGTTTAAAAGTTGTCCCGATGGAATAATACGCCGATGTGTATTTGGAGATGAAGCTAGTAAAATATTAAACCATTGTCACACAGGACCAACAGGAGGGCATTATGGGCCTCAACTAACAGCAAGAAAAGTTTATGAAGCTGGATTCTATTGGCCTACAATTTACAAAGACGCACACCTTCTTTGCAAATCATGTGATGCATGTCAAAGGGCCAGAAAAATAAGTCAACGTGATGAAATGCCACAAAATGTCATCCAAGTATGTGAAGTATTTGACATTTGGGGTATTGACTTTATGGGTCCATTTCCAAAATCTAATAATAATCTATATATACTCGTAGCCATTGATTATGTATCTAAATGGGCGGAAGCACAAGCTCTCCCAACTAACGATGCACGAGTTGTAGTCAACTTTTTAAAACGTCTTTTTGCAAGGTTTGGAACACCGAAAGCTTTAATAAGTGATCGGGGTACTCATTTCTGTAATAATCAACTTGAGAAAGTTCTTAAAAGATATGGAGTAACTCATAAAATCTCCACCGCATATCATCCACAAACAAGTGGACAAGTTGAAAATACCAACCGAGCTTTAAAACGTATTCTAGAGAAAACCGTAGGATCAAATCCGAAGGAATGGTCCATTAAATTGGAGGATGCACTCTGGGCTTTTAGAACAGCCTACAAAACTCCAATTGGAACCACACCTTTTAGACTTGTTTATGGAAAAGCATGTCATCTTCCAGTAGAAATTGAACACAAAGCATTTTGGGCTTTGAAAACATGTAATCTTGATTTACATGAAGCCGGACGTCTACGATTAAGTCAACTAAACGAATTAGAAGAATTAAGACATGAAGCATACGATAATTCGTTAATCTATAAAGAAAGAACAAAGAAATGGCATGATAAAAGAATCAGAAGTTCAAAAGAATTTAAAGAAGGAGACAGAGTTCTTCTTTTCAATTCACGATTCAAGCTATTTCCTGGAAAATTGAAATCAAGATGGTCTGGACCATTCATAGTCAAAAGAGTTTTCCCATACGGAACGATAGAATTAATAAATTCAAATGG
This sequence comes from Rutidosis leptorrhynchoides, assembly GCF_046630445.1. Classification (NCBI taxonomy): domain Eukaryota; kingdom Viridiplantae; phylum Streptophyta; class Magnoliopsida; order Asterales; family Asteraceae; genus Rutidosis; species Rutidosis leptorrhynchoides. The sequence continues at coordinate 317,058,321 of NC_092337.1, forward strand.
GATTGAATTTAAAGTTAATGGTCACAGAGTTAAACACTACATACATGGTCCGATGGAAGTCGACAACGAAGTTAATCACAATTTCGACACCACAGCTAACTAAGTGTGGGGAGAATCAAGTCTTTAAAGGATAATATGTATTTCTGTTAGAGTTAGATTGTCTGTTTTCATGTAGTTCACGAAAATGGAACCCGAATGGTCTTTCCCTAGCAGACCCTAAAGAACTAGTCTTCTCCCCCCATTCTGAATTTTTATTTTTTTTAGGTTTTTACAAAATGAAGACTGCCTGTGAACTAAACCATGGTCTAATGCTACACGCTTTGATCACTAAACATAATAATGACATACTACTGAGTGAAATAGTATCAGTAATCAGAGAAAGAATGGACGGAGTTAGAAAAGAATCCAGATGCGAAGATAATAAGTTACAATTTGGTAAAGGAAAATCAAAATTCGCAGCGAAAAGAAGAGCACGACACCTAGAACGATGTCACAAATGCGGAAAATGGTCACATGGAGGTAAATGTTCAAATAATCAAACCTATTCAAATACCGAATTTGTTACTTTATGCAGAGACGGACCGTTCATATGTTTAGAAGAAAAGACACTGAATGCTCGAGGTTACGCCTATGTAGCCATGGAAAACCAATTAAACCGACTATCTTATGAATGAGATAGATCATATAACTAAGAAATCTATTTCACGGGTATGTCTGTACAGTTTTTATTTTTATTTTTATTTTTAACCTTTTGATAATAAACGCTAATTTGTTCGCTAAAAAGTATTAAATTGGTATTGAATAAAATTAGGTTTGGCGACCGAAATTATTGATATCATTCAAAAATTTATTACATCACTGCGAAATTTAACGTTTATTCTTAAGGTATAAATATCTTTAATCAATCAACCCAAAATATTTCAAAAATTCGTCATGAGTTAAATTAGGTCTTGGAACCGAAATAACTTTACCGAAAAAAGGGACGCATATTTTTGATAATATTTGATTGATTAAAGTGGGATAAAAAGCCAAAAAGATTTTTAATTTTATTTTTACCATGTTTTTAAAATTAATATTTAAAATTAATATTGTAAACTTTGTAAAAACAATATATTTAAAATTGTAAATATTTGAAAAATTAATATAAGTTTGATATGAATATATGAATTTTTAAATTAAGTTTGGTGTGAATTTTTAATTTTTAAAATATGAAATTTTTAATTTTATGCATTTTAAATTTTAAGTTTGGTGTGAATTTTTAATAATAATTTTGAATTTTATATTTAAGTTGTGTGAATTTAAAAACAAAAATTTACTTTATCTCATTAAGTTAAGAATATGATTTTTAAAATTCGTCGTAAGTTGAAGACTAGGTCTTTGAACCGAAATTGCTTTACCCGAGGGAGGGACGTGAACTTTTATTATCATTATTTTTAATCTTATTGAATTAGAGTATGCCAAAAACATTGAAAAAACCCAAAAATCTTAGCTTTTAAAACAATCGCTACAAAAAGACAAATTTTAAAATTTTGTCGAAGGACGGACTAAGACATCGATCCGAAACGACCTCGTCCTAAATAACAAGGGAAACAAAATTTTAAAATTAATTACTTAATTGTTTTAATAAGTTAATGATTATAAAAAAAAAAAAAAAAAAAATACCAAACTCCGCGAGTCGCGGAGTTTGGAGGGTTAATCCCCGCGACTCGCGGGAGGACCAATTACAGAAAAAAAATATACCCGCAAGAACTGATCAGTCCAACCCCCAACTCAAAAATAACTGCGAAAAAAGACTCCGAAAAACCACCCAAAAACACCCCAAAAATCCCAATTTTTAACCGTTAATCACCAAATTTTTTGCTAAAATCATGTTGAGAAGGATGCTATCTAAGAATTACTCAAGAAAAACGGTAAATTTCTACACCTAAACACCATTTAATCCGAAATTTGGTGTTCTTGAGTCATTCTTTTTCCAATTTGATTTTGATGCTTTTTAGTGTAATTAGACTTAAATTGTTTATGTATTATGCTTGTATAACCTAGATTGATGCTGTTTAACATGATTAGAAGCCTTAAACTTCAAATTTTGAATAATCTAGGGTTTGTGTTCTTGAGCAATTTGGGGCTTTTTGATATAAACAGGTTATGGCCGATTTTTATCATGAATTGTTGCTAAATTGAGTAGTGTAACATGTCTAGGTAGTTAAATGATCCAAACTTTGAGCCTAAACATGATTTTGAGAATTAAAGTGGACTTTTTCAAGTCTAAAATTCATGAACTTGATTTTTGAAAGATAATGCCATTTGAGACTTGTTTAATTGCTAGTAATGATTATTTTGACATGTTATTTGAGTTGAATGCTTATGAACTTGGCGAACATTTTCGTATATGCTTATTTGAAAAAGTGTAGATTTGATAAAAATGTGAAAATGAGCTTAAGTTTGATATAAATTGATAATGTCATTGTAATTATTTTGATTGATGATTTTGCTGACACTAATGCATATTTGGATGCACAAAAATTGTGTTTGATGTGTTTTGCAGAATGAAAGGGGTGAATCTTCATCCCAAGCCCGCAATGCTCCTGCTGAGAATTTGGAACAACAGGAGGTGGATAACTACTACAAGCAGGATATACCTCATCCAGTCATGACCTTTTCCGATATGCACTTGGAAGAGTTGCACCCGAACCTGAGATTTGACAGACTTTGGATAGATTATCCAAAATATCAAAGGGGTTTGCATACTCTTCATTCCAAGGTTGTTGAGGTACCGAGGGTCATAGAATGGGGACCCTTAGAAGCTGTAGAATTGGCCGGGCCAATTAGGGAATTACTTGTACAAAGGTATGGTAATTCTTCTTTTAATGACTGGGTACATTTATTCACCATACGTAGACCTGTATATAAAGTATGGTGTGAAGAATTGTTATGTAGTATAGAGTTGAATGATCGGGTAGCTAGTTTAACCGATCGTTCTTTTATTAGATTTTTGTTAGGCGGTTCGATGCGCCACATGTCTTAACTGGACATGGCTCAGGCTTTACGTATATATACGCCTGAGGAGTTAGCGTCTGCCGATTGTAGAGGATTGATACTAAACGGTAGAAAGATAGATGAAAATTTTGATACACACGGTGTGTGGAGTCAAATGACAAGCCATCATCGTTTCAAAGGGGGAAATTACTCTTATTTGGATATAGATAGAGCCGAATTAAGAGTGATACATAGGTTTTTAGCTAATTCGATTACACAAAGGGGTAAAAACAAAGAAAAGGTAAATGAACAAGATTTGTTTTACCATATGTGTATTCGAGACCCACAAAGCGCTGTAAGTATACCATATTGTGTGGGTTATTATTTATCAGCTATGGTTCGAGGGATGCGACCACATAGCATAATAGGAGGTGGTATTTTTATTACTTTGATTGGTGAATATCTCGGTGTGGATATAAGTCGGGGGGGATTATTACTAGAAGAGCCGGAACCCCGCGATACTATAGGTTTAAATGTATACCATGGTGCGAAAGTTTTGAAGAGGCGAAATAACGCCGCAGTACGATACCATGGTAGACATCTACAGGTGGAGAGAAACCAGCAGCAAGGTAATGTAGGAGGGGGGAATGAGATGCAAGAAATGCATAGGTTTATAGCTTCTCAGGAATACGAAAATGCTAGACAGAGAGCATTTGAAGATTGGCAAGTTCATCAGAACCAAATCATAGCTCATTGCCAACATATAGGTAGAAACTATATTCCTACACCGAAACCCATCTTCCCTCCTTGGTCTATAGAGATGCAGCCACCATATCCTACGTATGACCCTGCCGAAGCATTCTATAGCACCTATGGTTATGCCTGGAACCCCTATTGGTACCAATATCATCCTTAGTTTACTTATTATTTTTTTTTATTTTGTAATTTGTAATTATTGATACGTTTAATACTTTTGTTAATATTGTAATCATTTTTATAATTATCTAACTTTTATTCTTAGATTTTAATAATTTTTGAATGTGGGGTAATATACCAAACTTCAAAAATATGTATATATGTTTGCAGTTTATCTTATGTACACAACAGGGTAAAACAACGCATTTTCAAAGACTGGCATTAAGTTCAACAAAAGCAACTAATTTTGACGACAAGATGCAAAATATATGTGAAATAACAACAAGACGGAATGAACAAATGATATGCACCATTTATCATTCAGCAAACAAACGCCAATATATTTGGAAACTTTGGTAAAATTTAATCATTTTCACACAAATCACCCTCAATAATTTAAATTGTTACTGATTTCTTGCAAATGAGGGCATTGCAAGATCTTAAGTGTGGGAAGGGGTTAAATTCTTTCGGATTTTTAAAATTTTTATCTTAAACACTTAGTTACCATTAAAAATACTAGTAAAGCAGTAGTTGTATTAGAATCTAGTGCTCTCTGATAAAAAAGAACAGCCCTAGTCTTATATACTGACTACCCAATTCTAGTAAAAATTTTCAAAATTTTCAATTAAATGAATTCAAAATCATGTTTATACATATTTATGAACGATAAAACTAGGTTTTAACACCGAAATTATTGTTACCTCGGAAAGGACATAAATTGAGAAACAAACTAAAATGTTAAAATTCATTTAAAATGGAATAGAGGACGATAAAAAGGAAAATAAAAGCCAAGTGTGGGAAAATTTACCAAGTTATCTTAAACATATGTCACATATATCTGTAACAAATAACTGAAAATACTTTTGCTTTGGACTAAACTAAACTGTTTTACCCGATGAAAGAAAAGAAGAGATGGATCTACACGATGAATCAATTCCATCATTAAAAGGAAGTAAAGTCTTCCGAAAAAGACACGCGCTTCTTGATTTAGGTCATGAAGTTGTCGTCCAGACCAGCTGTAGGTTGACGAAAAATCTAGAAAAGTCATCACTAAAATCAGCAGGAAATCCACGGACCTCAGCATTAAACAGGGTCGCCATGTGGTCAGATTTATCCTAACCATGAGAAGGATTTATCTTGTACAATGGGGGGGCACCATGCAAATTAGCTGGATAAGACTAATGAATCAGATCCCCAGAAAGGATAATCTCCTTAAAGATTAAAAATCAGCTTTTAAGACTGATATTACTCAATCCTAGAGATTGACCTTAAAGATTGAGAATTCAAACTCATGGGATTCAATGATATCTAAACTCGAGCTTGAACGAGAAAATATTTTGATCAAAATTACAAATCGATTTGTTTTCTGAAAACCCTATTTTCAATGCTTTCATTACCATTGAACGTAAAATCCTAGGAATTCACCTGGAATTCATTAGGTCACCTGAACTAAATCAGATGTCAACCGTAAGAACGGTGGTTGCATAGCATGGTCGAAGACAGGACCTTGTGCCAGACCGAAAAATTATAAGGGTGAGCTTTACTATTGCTCCTACAAAGGATAGTAATTGCGTCCGACACGTTATAGACCATAATCAAAAGCATGTCACGGGACATTACCTTAACAGTTGCTTGTTCAACGCTTTCCTTTACAACCGGACGGTAGTTTGCTGAAAGGTAATATACGGAACAAGTAAACTGGACGTGTTGCTTTCCTAATACAAGGTTAGCAAGTGGGTAACACAAAACCATAAGTGTTGAGCTAAAATTTTCAAATCTGAAACCCACCAAACCCACAAAAATATTTTGCAAATACCGGTAAAGGGTTGTTCCGGAAAACTTATCTAGGGTAAAAACTAGATTTAATTTTCAAAAGATCAAATGTTTTCATAAAGATCCAATTTCCTTAATGGATCTAAATTTTTATAGTCATGTGGGACTGTAAACCATATCGTTACTACCATTGTTTATACCACCTTATAGAAATCACTGATGTACAAAGTGTGAAGAATAAAGAAGTGATTCTTGTATTTCAAGACGATATTGCTTGAGGACAAGCAACGCTCAAGTGTGGGAATATTTGATAATGCTAAAAATGAACATATATTTCATAGCATTATTCCTCAAGAAAGACAAGCTTTTAGTTGCAATTGTTCTATTTACAAGTGATATTCGTTTAAATAATAAAAGGTGAAGACAAAAGACAGATTCGACGAATTGAAGACGCAAACGACCAAAAAGCTCAAAAGAACAAAAGACAATCAAAGAGGTTCCAATTATTGATAAGAAACGTCTCGAAATTACAAAAGTACAAGATTCAAAACGCAAAGTACAAAATATAAAATTGTACGCAAGGACGTTCGAAAATCCGGAACCGGGACCAGAGTCAACTCTTAACGCTCGACGCAACGGACTAAAAATTACAAGTTAACTATGTATATAAATATAATATAATATATAATTAATTATATTAATTATATATATATTATATATATATTATAAACCATCGGTAAACAAAGAGCCAAACTCCTCTGAGCTGTAAAAGTAACCTCCGCGACTCGCGGAGTTTGAAGGCAAAATTCACCGCGAGTCGCGGAGCCCCAAAAATCGAAAATTCCTATAAAGCCAACCGAATTCTGATCACAATTCATCAATCTCTCTTCTCTCATATATACGTAAAATATATATATATAATTTATATTTTAATTTTAATTTTAATTTTAATTCTAATAATAAGGGTATGTTAGCGAATGTTGTAAGGGTGTAAGTCGAAATTCTGTCCGTGTAACGCTACGCTATTTTTAATCATTGTAAGTTATGTTCAACCTTTTTACATTAATGTCTCGTAGCTAAGTTATTATTATGCTTATTTAAAACGAAGTAATCATGATGTTGGGCTAATTACTAAAATTGGGTAATTGGGCTTTGTACCATAATTGGGGTTTGGACAAAAGAACGACACTTGTGGAAATTAGACTATGGGCTATTAATGGGCTTTATATTTGTTTAACTAAATGATAGTTTGTTAATGTTAATATAAAGATTTACAATTGGGCGTCCCTATAAATTACCATATACACTCGATCGGACACGATGGGCGGGGTATTTATATGTACGAATAATCGTTCATTTAACCGGATACGGGAATGGATTAATAGCCACTAGAATAATTAAAACAGGGGTGAAATTACATTCAAGGGTAATTGGTGTAATTGTTAACAAAGTAGTAAAACCTTGGTTTACACGCAGTCGATAACCTGGTGTATTCATTAAACAAAGTATTAAAACCTTGTTACAATTCGAATCCCCAATTAGTTGGAATATTTAACTTCAGGTATAAGAATAATTTGATGAGGACACTCGCACTTTATATTTATGACTGATGGACTGTTATGGACAAAAACCAGACGGACATATTAAATAATCCAGGACAAAGGACAATTAACCCATGGGCATAAAACTAAAATCAACACGTCGAACATCATGATTACGGAAGTTTAAATAAGCATAATTCTTTTATTTCATATTTAATTTCCTTTATTTTATATTTAATTGCACTTCTAATTATCGCATTTTTATTGTTAATTTATTTTATCGCACTTTTAATTATCGTACTCTTTAATTATCGCACTTTTATTTATTGTTATTTAATCGCACTTTTATTATTCGCAATTTCATTATCGTTATTTACTTTAAGTTTTAATTTAAGTCTTTTATTTATTTAATATTTTACATTAGGTTTTAACTGCGACTAAAGTTTTAAAATCGACAAACCGGTCATTAAACGGTAAAAACCCCCCTTTATAATAATAATATTACTTATATATATGTTTGTATTTTTATAAAAGTAAATTAATATAGCGTTGAGCTTTGTTTAAAGATTTCCCTGTGGAACGAACCGGACTTACTAAAAACTACACTACTGTACGATTAGGTACACTGCCTATAAGTGTTGTAGCAAGGTTTAAGTATATCCATTCTATAAATAAATAAATATCTTGTGTAAAATTGTATCGTATTTAATAGTTTTTCCTAGTAAAATATAAACTATTTCGTATACACCTCGCATAACATCAATTGCCCTCTTGACGAAGAACCCGAAGCACTTACCGGTGAACCAGTCTGAAACACCATTTTCACCCTCATTTCTCGAGTATCTCGCCACGACTATATCACAACTCTAATTTTAAACCTTATTCATTCGCTCGTTTCTACCGACAATCATCCCGGAGTAATAAGTCAACGAGCTTCGCGTCCGAGTTGTAGGCTTGGAACATATGGTGCAAAACGTACCAGCTTCAGCAACAGCACCAGCAACATCAGTACCATCAACAATCCATGCCTCAACATCTCATTCTGTACCTCGAGTATAATCATCATTCTACGTATCGTTCTACATCAATTATCTTCGTTCTTCATGATGATTATGTAATCTCTAATATTTTAAAGATTATATATTCTTGTTCTAACGATAAATCAAATGAGTTTAATGTCATATTAACTCATTAAATCGATGATTACATCTAAAGAAAATATATATGTAAGTATATTTTCATAAAGATTGTAATTAAAAGTTTTTTTTTTGTACAAACTGTTAATGGTGACAATATTTTAACGGGTAGGTAATACCCGAGGAATATTTAGATTTTACATTAATAAGTTACACTGTACATTCTTCGAATCTAATTCAACAATCAATCACTATCCTACTTACATCCACAAGATATACGAATCCGTTCACCACAAAAAAACCATTTTCATTCAATTTCATATTTGGATTTTGACATATCAGAATCCAACAAGTGGCATAATGAAGAAAACGTTGGACAAAATAAAATTTGTTAGAAACAAACAAATTAACTATGAAAATTTTTGTTAAGAATCCACGCTAACAAAATCCTAGCTAACTGTTCCTAGCTAACTGTTAATTCCTTATTACATTTTATTTATTGCAATTTAGTTATCGCAATTTTAATTCTCGCAATTTTATTTATCGTCATTTAATTTCTGTTATTTATTTTTATGCACTTTAAATATCGGGACACATATACAATGTTTTGACATATCATATCGACGTCATCTATATATATTATTTGGAATAACCATAGACACTCTATATGCAGTAATGATCGAGTTCTCTATACAGGGTTGAGGTTGATTCTATAATAATATGTATACTTTGAGTTGTGATCGAGTCTGAGACATGTATATAACGGGTCACGACACGTAATAATTAATTCAAATATTATATATTAAACCATATATGAATTGTTGAACTACTAATTGTGGACTCCTAATTATGGACTAATGACATTGGACAATTAAAATGAATTAAAATATTGATTATAACATATGAAACTAAACATTTCTTCAAGTTTGCCACTTGATTTCATCTTAAACCTCATTTATATCTTGACGATTACAATCTGCGTTCAACCCTTTCATAATTCTTGAAAACATCTCAATCGAGAGGATGAACCAACCGCACTTCATCCACGGAAGAAAAAATTAATGCATATAGTTATGCACCTGAAAACTCTCGGAACCTGAGTAAATGTTTAACATGTATATGTGCTAGCACCTTTGGCGTTGTTATTACCGAAAATAACTTTGCAATCCCTTTCCAAAGTAGTCAAGTTTGTCACAGCTTCAGCAAATCAATTTCGACTTTTCATTCGAATAAACTCTATTATAAGTTTGTCTTTCGTCATCGTTACCGGAGAATCGTTTACATTCCACCACGTTAGCAGTAAACTTACTAGCAACTTCATTACTCATCGGCTTAAGTCTCTCTGAAGAACCATTATATTGTTCATCAAAACCCTATCATATACTCATCCGCATCTTGTAACGAGAATTGCCATACCAATTACCAGAAATCAGCAATCAGTATTTTGAACCTCGTAGCGTTTCTACATATAACATTTATTTCTTAGAATTATGATCTTCCATTCTGAAATTCTGAAAAGCACCCAGTCTGCGAATCAATACTCTGAATTTTGAAAAGTTGAATGAAGCAACAAAAACTGTAAACGACCTTAACAGCCAAAAGTTTGATGATAAAGAATTGTATGTTGGCAAGGCTCAGAAATGTTGGAACTGAAAAATGGATTGAGCAAACCATGAAGGAGGCCGTGGACAAATCACAAAGACTAAACCTGCCTTCAAAGGATCCAAATGATTCAGTATCTGCTGAAGTCGTTAACGAATACCTTGCTCCTGACTCTACACCTTTACGGACAAATCTTCATCATCATCCATCGACAATAGAAATTCTGAGATACCATCGAATCTTTCATTATAAATATCCTCGATATCTCTGAAGATATTTCCATAACTATTCTTATCTGAAATCATTTATCTCTTCACGATATCGGTGATACATCAGAAAGAAAACTGTTTTAGTTTCTACATCTCTGAAAACTTATAGTTTGAATTACAAATGATTTTGAAGTAGTGCTGGAAATTGATGCATGAGTTAGTATATTATAATGACACTTGATCAATGTGATTATATTACAGTAAGTCATGTTGAGTTTCTAATGGAACGTGATGATTCACAGATTATAACGTCATCATGTGCCATGTTACACGACTCTTACATTCTATCTAATCTATAAACATATCAAGAACATAATTTCTTGATAGTTCTATCTTTTCTCTTGAATTCTGATTATTTAACCAATCAAAATCATGCTATTACAATTTCTCTCTTATAACATTAGTCATTCGAAACTCCATACCTACGAATTCTGAATCATTATTCGTTTGACTTAAAGTCAAGAAAAGAAAACAAAAATTTGAATTGAGGGAGAAAGAATAGAAGGTGTGAACTATGAAAATAAGGAAATGAAGGGAGTGGATTTATAGTGAAATATCCGACAGAGTAAGCGAAATAGATTATCGCATTCAACCAAAGAGGATCCTAATTTCCTTAAATTCTGAAGAATCAGATCTTATTCAGATCACGAAGATTTTCTTTAAATTCCTTGAATTCCGGAAATCAACTGTGACTACGTCACCAGACAAGACGAATCTGCAATTATTTATTTCACTCTTTTGTGATAACTTCACTCGTACGCATCACATAATCGAATCGTTTTATCAATATTAATCAATAATGATAAAACTCTATTTATCAACTCGTATTTGTCATAAAAAAACAATTCTACTGTTAACTATGACGACCTCACTCAAATTTCGGGACGAAATTTCTTTAACGGGTAGGTACTGTAATGACCCGGAAATTTCAAACCAAATTTAAACTTAATCTTTACATGGTTTCGAAATGATAAGCGAAGTCTATTTAACTGAGTCTCAAAATTTTTGCGTTTGTTTATATGGATTCAGTTAACCTTTGACTACTCCCGACGATTCACGAATAATTGTGCGTAAATGATTATGTATATATATATATATATATATATATATATATATATATATATATATATATATATATATATATATGAAAGTGTATATATAATAATTTGAATTAATAAAATACACTTTAATCAATTGGAATTAAGAATGTAAAATGATAAATAAAATAATTAAGTTACTATTAAAATGAACATATATATACATATATAATTATATATATAATTTATAATTAGTTGTAATATATAAATATTAGATGAATATTATGACATAATATAATATTATATATTATATTAAATGTAATTACAAGTATAGTTGTTACATTATTACATTCAATATTAATAAAACTTATTATATGGAATTGGATACATTTGAGTTATTATAATTACTAATATTATTGTTATCATTGTTAACATCATTACTATTATTATAACCAATAGTAAAGTTGCGATTTTAATTATTGTGATTAATATTAGTGATATTATTAGATATAAATATTATATTGAACATTTAAAATAATTAATATTATCATTAATAAGATTATTATTATCATTGTTATAATTACTATTATAGTTTTTATTATTTATTATTAATTTAAGTATTATTATTATTAAGATAATTATTATATTATTATTATTGATATTATCGTTATTAATATTAGTATTTTTTTTATTATTATTATTAGTAGTATTCTTATTAAAATTAATAATAAAATTCAGAAATTTATTAATAGATTTATATTACAAAAATTAATATAACAGATATATATATAAACAAATATATATAAATGCAGTTATATATGAATATAATTATATAAACAGATATATATGAAATACAGTTACCAATATATATATATACAGATATATATACAAAAAAAAATAGATATATATATATATATATTTACGGATTCAGTTCATACATAAACAACTTTATAAATTTTGTTTCCTATCCTAATTCTGGTCACCAGTCGAAAGTATCAATTATAAAAACAAATTAGTTGGACCTCAAAGTCTTTAAATTGTACGATTTAATTGTAGCCATTATCTGTTATTTATTTTTTTTCTTCTTGTTTTATCCTCCTATTGAAATATTCTGTCTACCAGATATCTGTATATGATGTGTGTAACTGTCGGATATTGTTACAAGTCACTCTTAAACACGATTAATAAAAAACAATCTTACATCATATACATTATACTCTGCAATGTGCAATTGAAATTAAAACAGAAAAATTAAAAATACAGTCGGTACCCTCTGTTCTTCACATTTTCAACCAAAATTCGATTTCGATTTTTATTTTAAAATCTATTAATGAGGTTTAGTTAGGAATCATCTATTTGATCTATCTGCAAAGTTTCAAAATTTAATTCATGATATCGAATGTGAATTTTCGAGCCAAACTTTCATTTTTAAAAAGTCAATGATTTTGTTCTTGAGGAAATTCGTGGTTGTGTTTATATTTCAAGCTAAATTGGGATTACAGAAAGTTTATAAGTTCTATTTGAAACCATGTTCATGTAGAAACTTTGAGCTAAAACGTTCGAAATCTTCGATTTTGATTTTAAGTTCATATGTAAAAAAAAAAAAACCGCTGTATTGATTTGTTTTGGTTTATTCTTTCTGTTATTTTAATTCAAACTTGTTTCCAATGTTTTTGTTTCAAATTATACAATTTAAAGTAAACTGATATCTAGTAACTAAAATTGTTTTGGTTTCTGATCGATTAATCAAGAGAAGAAGAAGTAGAACACATTTAAATACGGGTTATAGCTAAAATTAGTTGGAATTTATTTTAGAAAGACAGAAACGGTTAAATGGTCTGAGGTGTTAACGGGTATGCGAGAGGTCCCGGGTTCGAGCCCTGTCATGGGCAATTCTTTTTTAAAGGAGATTTTCTAAGGGTATACTAATTTATTATTATTATTATTATTATTATTATTATTATTATTATTATTATTATTATTATTATTATTATTATTATTATTATTATTATTATTATTATTATTATTATTATTATTATTATTATTACTACTACTACTACTACTAGTTTAAGACCCGCGAATTCGCGGGTTTCGTCAATAAAATTTTCAAATTTAATAAATTATGTATTAGCTTTTGAAAAAATTCGCCACAAATTCTGTATAATAAACAAATGACGAAAAATAATGTAAATAAACAAAATTATCAGATATAAATTAAGTATAATACTGACATTAAATATAAATAGAGTTCAATTGAGAAAGAATATAATTTGCAACATCAAAGTGGATAATTAGGTGTACTATTATTTTATAATAGTAGATTATGAATTTGTAGCTAAGTATGTCTATGACGAATTTCTCAAAGATTATTCAATACAACAAAGCGTTTGAAGTAGACATTTAGTGTCAATACTGAAACAACTTGTTTTTCTTTCAGCATTCTTCGCCTCTCCTTTATGCTCTTTTGAAGCAGTTTATCATCCTACATAACAAACATTACAAAATTTAGTATTTGACTATTTCATTGCAATCGATCATATCATCTATATGGTCTATTTATGGTCCCAAAGCATATTTTTATTTCATATTCCATTTTCCTTCGCCCGCCCATTCCTTTCAAGCACCCTTAGACTCGTTACGTTGTTCGACTGAACTCGTCGGCACCGCGCTCTATTCGGTCGGAACCCGGTTCGTCGAGAACCTTCTCTCATAGATTCCCTTCACCAAGTCATCGCCAGCAATCCGCTCTTATCCCTTGATGTCAAAGGGCGAGTTCCTTTCTTGTCTTGCCCAAAAACTTTATTGATTCTCATTGGAGAAAGACTCTCCCTCTACTTTATTTGAAAGGGGCGGAGACACTCTATCAATAACAAGAAAAAAGTAGCAATTCCGTTGGTGGAGAGGAGGGGAGAGTTAGACCGCCCTAAGCCAACCAGGACGGCAAAGAAGAGTTCTATTCAGCGACCGGTAGGGAGAGGAGAGGATGGGAGGAGAGAACGTCGACCATAAGGGAGACAGCAGTTACTTCGATGTGAGCAGAGTGCCCATTTCCTTACTTAGACTAACCTTCGTTTAGAAAGTCTCTCCCCTCGCTCTGACTCTTCTCATACTAAGACTTTTGTTGATCTACCTTTGACTTACTTCCTATCTCTACCCTTGATCTCTCTAATCATTTTATTCACAAAATTTGACACAATTGACCAAGGTTATCGATTATGGTCAAATTCGATCCAAAAGTCAAGACCAAAGACCAAAACATGAGCAATAAATCACCTTACTCGGTGGTTAGCAAATGAATGTAAATAAAAAAAAAAAAAAAAACTCAAGACATGTAATAATACCTTCTATGCTTTTCATGCCAACAGCTTTTACAATATTTTTTTTTTCCAGCATTTGGCTATAAGTAGGAAACTTAAAATTCAGAATCAAAATATGAGACAGATATAATATATGATACTTTAGATAGTGGTGACATATATATTAGATGATACTTTAGGTAATACATGATATAGCCATAACGTGTCCAAAGCAAAATCTGAAGTTTTTATATGGCACAAGGAAGTTTGACCCAAAAAATACTTTTCGTTTAAATGTAAGTAGAATTAGTACTCATCAGAGTGAATGAAAAAGTATGCAACTAAATAATACCCTCTTACTACTTCCAGAGTAATCCATTTTTGGCTACATTTTCTTATTTGAGCCATCTGACTTACCTGTTTATTATTATGAATTATTCATTCACACGTAAATGGGTTGACCCATTCATTAGTAAGTAAGTGAGCCTTTTCGTTAACATACGAGTCAACATTGCCACATCTAATTTTAGCAATATTTGACATCATCTTTTACTTCATTAATTACAAAAAAAGACTAATTATTGCTAAAGAATTATCAGAAAAAAACCTGGAAACTCGTCGTTCCAATCTGTCAATAACTCTGAGTTATGTTCCGAATAAACCATCAGCCTGAAATCTATACAACACCGGTGGTGCTATCCGTAAATTGTAAGGGGTGGTTTCTGTTGTGTTATCTTCAAGAGTTGCAAGAGTGGCCCCTGGGCTAGACTCGGGACCCACACGGTCAAGTGTGGGTCTGTCAGGTGTCTTCTTTTGTTGTTTGCCAGGTGTCAAGTGTGGGCCTGCCTCTTTTCACCACTTTTGTTTGTAATTCACCATCACCCTCTTGCCTCAGATTATCAAAATCCCTTATTGCCAAATCTGAAAGTATTTCGTATGCCCGAGAGACATATTAAATTAATGTGGCTAATATGTTATGATCCAAGTCGGGTCATACCCAATAACAAGCTCACCGACACTTTATGTGTATTTATCTTAACAATTGGATCGTTAAATAAATACGCGACACTTGAACTTTTGAAAATCGGTTTTCTAAAATATTATCACTTGAGATAAATTATTTGGATAATTTATATTTGCAAAGGATCTAATTATTTATAGGTTTAAATAATTAAGATGTGTTATGTTTTATAAATTGGTTTATAAAAATTGCAAATAACAAAATAAATGCATGGTCTTTTGTTTATTACAAGTTTTTTTAAAAAAAAAACAAATCTTGTATAATATAGTGTGGTGGTGGCGGTTTTGCAAGCCCAAGGAAGACCACCCATGCTCATTTTGTTGCTTTCCACACAACACATTCTCTTAAGTGCATGTAGAGCTCATTAACCAAATTTTTTGACTCACAAATTCAAGTGATTAGCTTTGAAAACTCTCTTCTTCCTCTCCCTAACCTGCTGGCCGAATTTGAGTAGTGAGAAGAGAGGGTTTTGGCTTGCTAATTATGTTCATTAAGTGTCCAAAATCCTAACCAAATAATAGAAGGTGTTGGTGATTAAAAGCTTGGGGTATAACTACTTGAGGTTTCATCCATTTGAAGCTCTATTCTTCATCATCATCTTCATCATCAACTACATAGCTTGGAGAAGGTATAATCTCTTATCTATCTTGTAGTTTGTAAGTATGTTTCACAACTTGATCCTAATTGGGATTTAACTTTAATTGGTTAAAGTTTAACAAGTCTAAAATTGGTAATTAACATGCTTCCGCTTTCTTAATTCTTAAAATGGTTTAAGTATATTATGAACTTGTTAAATCCCAACAATGGTATCTAGAGCCGAAGTTGTTGAAATATGCTTCGAGATGATTTATTAAACCCACTATAATTTTGCATTCTATGAACATGCATGAAGTAGAATGTAAAATTTTCGGTTTTGGGTGGTTTGTCATTTTGGCCAAAATCACTTGTGATTCTGCATTTTGTATTGTCAATCACTTGTGATTCTGTACTGCCAATCACTTGTGATTCTGTACTGCCGATCACTTGTGATTCTGTACTGCCAATCACTTGTGATTCTGTACTGCCGATCACTTGTGATTCTGTACTGCCAATCACTTGTGATTCTGTACTGCCAATCACTTGTGATTCTGTATTGCCTATCTCTTATGTAGTTAATGTTCACAATCTAAGCCTTGACCTTGTGTTTGATTGCATGCATGGTTGATTGATATTTATTCAATTGGTTTGTAATAATATTTATTCATTTGGCATGTAATAATTCATTTGGTTATGTAATTTATTTTATATTTGGTATGTAAAATAGATTAGGTTGTAATTTCATTTTTTAGACAAAATGTATTAGGATATATTTTGTAAAATGATGAAGAATGATGAAGACTTGAAGAACACATGAAGAAGCATTTGGATGCAAGGTTAAGTGGGAGATTTGAAATCTCCTACTTTGTGTAATTACCCCTTACCCGGTGGCATTTTGTTTTCGGCTAAACAAAATGCTTACAAAAGGCTTGATTGTGAACATGTTGTTTTGCATGCTTGGTTGTTTTGTATGATTATGTGGATTGTATGTTTGTATGCTACAAGTTAATCACACAAGTTAACAACAAGTAAAATGACAATTTAATTGGTTAAATTATACATTAATTAACGACATGCAAAACTACAATTTAATTGGTTAAATTAAAAATGGCTAAAAGGACATTAATAAACGGTTATTAAGAACATGATTAGGATCATATATATAAAATGGTTTATAGACATGAAAATGGATTTCAAATGAACCATACACTAAATGCATGTTGGTGTATGGCATAAAAGTTTTCTCAAACTAGAATTAATGAAAACTTAAAATCCCTTAATCGACAAGGTAAACAAGTTTAACGTCATCCTTTTGTGGGACACTTAAACATAGTAGGGAACTCATAAATGGGATAAAGGTCACCTAACCGTTATGAGCTAACTAATATGGTTAAGGTAAAATTCGCATGCTTGTGGGATAAAGGTCACCTAACCACTTGTATGTTAATTTTACATGTTTACATAAGTAGGACGACTTGATTTGGGAATCATGAACTTAGGGTCACCGAAGCATGAGGAACAAATAGGCGTTGATGGGATAAATATGCCATGCAAAAGGATTGCATGATCCCATAATTTAGAAGTTGCAAAAGGATTGCAATTGTCATATAATGACTACCTAGCTAAATCAAATGACGGGATAAAGGTCACCTAACCGAAATTTGGTTTACCGTTGGATTCTAAAATTTAATATATATATATCAATTGGATTTAAAGGGTATTGATTGTTAAATTTAAAATCGATACTTAAATGAACTTTGTTAAATTTTGTAGATGGCCGCCAATAACAACAACATGCAAAACGCACCTATTAACTTGAACAACCTATCGTTAAGGTCTCTCCTCGAGAAAGACAAACTCAACCATACGAACTTTATGGATTGGTTCCGCAATCTTAGGATTGTCCTCAAACTTGAGGATAAGGCGTATGTGTTGGAAGTCCCCATTCCCGATCAGCCCGATGAGGATGATACGGAAGGCATGGCTTATTGGGATAAGTATTGCGCCGATTCGGTGCAAGTCGCTTGCCTAATGCTTGGGACTATGATACCCGAACTCCAAAAGGATTTTGAGCATCATACTGCATACGACATGATCACGCAATTGAAGGAGATGTTCCTTCAACAAGCTCGTGTCGAGCGCTTTGAAACGGTCCGAGCGCTTCATGCATGTCGTATGGACGACTCCCAATCCGTTTCATCTTATGTCCTTAAGATGAAAAGCCTCATTGATCGCGCAAACCGTCTTAATCTCAACATATCTAATGAGCTAGCCACGGATCTTATCCTAAACTCCTTGTCAAAGAGGTTTGACCAATTTGTAATTAATTACAATATGAATGGGATGGATAAGACCATTGGCGAACTTCATGGCATGCTTAGGACGGCAGAAACTAGCATGGGTAAGAGGGCTTCACCCGTGCTAATGATCAATGATGGTGGGTCCAAAGGTAATAACACCTCTAAGCCAAAGGTGGCTAAGAGGAAAGGACCCGCCCATCATGGCAAGGGAAAGGGGAGGATGGTTACCCCAACCAAAAACAAGAACAAGAAGCAAAAGGTTGTCGGACAAGCAAACCCCAAGGAAGACCCGTGCTTCGGTTGCGGTGAAATGGGTCACTGGAAACGAAACTGCCCGGTCTACCTTAAGGAGTTGAAGGAAAAGAGGGATGCAGGGTAAACCTCAGGTAATATATATATGGTATATATAGAGCTTAGTATTACTTCTTCTAATACATAGGTATTAGACACTGGATGTGGAACTCACATTTGCAATTCTTTGCAGGGGTTCAAAAGAAGTAGCAAGCAAACGGGAACATCAAGTCTCTTTATGGGTAATGGAGCCAAAGTGCAAGTGAAGGCTCAAGGAGACTTTGTATTAAAGCTTCCAAGTGGTTTGGAACTTATTTTGAACAATGTTTTGTATGCACCGGATTTATGTCGAAACATTATTTCAGTTTCCCGTTTAAAACAATGTGGTTTTTATCTTAATTTTGTTAATGAGGATATCCACGTTTATTTAGATAATGTATTCTATTTTAAGGCTTCGCCTTCAAATGGAATTTATGAATTGGTTCATGATGACACATCATCTAGTAGCTCAATATACCATACTAGCACCAAGAAACTCAAAAGGGATTTGAGTGATTCCTACTTATGGCATTGTCGCCTTGGTCACATAAACAAGAATCGAATGCATACACTTCAAAAGAGTGGCCTTTTGAAATCAAATGAACTAGACTCATTTGATGTATGTGAATCTTGTTTACAAGGCAAAATGACTAAAACACCTTTCAAAGGGACCTATGAAAGGGCTAAGGACTTATTGGGATTAATACATTCGGATGTATGTGGACCCTTTAAGCCCATAACTAGGAATGGTGAAAGATACTTTGTTACTTTCATTGATGACTTCAGTCGTTTCGGATATGTCTACTTGTTAAGACATAAGGACGAAACTTTTGAAGCATTCAAAGAGTATCAAAACGAAGTACAAAATCAACTCAATAAGACAATCAAGGTACTTCGTACCGATAGAGGAGGTGAATACCTAAGCGATGCTTTCCAAGATCATCTTAAAAGTTGTGGGATTATCTCGCAACTCACTCCTCCTGGAACACCCCAACTTAATGGAGTTTCTGAAAGGAGGAACCGAACCCTAATGGATATGGTTCGATCTATGATGGCTAGAAGCTTGTTACCTCTATCATTTTGGGGTTATTGTCTATGCTACGCGGCTCGTATTTTAAATATGGCCCCAACCAAGAAAGTGGAACGAACACCTCATGAGATGTGGTTTGGAAAACCTCTATCTCTATCATACTTAAAGGTATGGGGATGTGAAGCTTATCCTAAACGTTACGTCCCTAATAAGTTGAATGCTCGATCCACGAAGTGTATCTTCATAGGATATCCCAAGGATAATATGGGATATTATTTCTATGATCCATCCGAGCAGAATGTATTTGTTGCTCGGAAGGCGGAATTCCTTGAAACTAAGTTCCTAATGGAAGGAAGTAGTGAAAGGAAGATAGATCTTGAAGAGGTTCAAGATCAAGTAGATGATACACAATTGGCTGACACTAGCACTCAACATGAAAATGTTGAGAGTGATCAGATGGATGATCAAAATACACAAGACGTTCGCAGATCTGGTAGGATTAGTAATCCTCCTGAGAGATATGGGTTTCTCATGGATGGTTGCTATGTGGTTGATTTGGATGAACCATTAAACTACCAAGATGCTTTATCAAGGATTGATAAAGATAAATGGCAGGAAGCCATGAACGCTGAGATGCAATCCATGTATGACAACCAAGTTTGGGAACTTGTTACACAACCTGCTGGCTCAAGGCTAGTTGATTGTAAATGGCTTTTCAAAATGAAAACCGACATACATGGAAACTTGGATACATATAAAGCTAGACTTGTAGCAAAAGGTTTCACTCAAACTCAAGGGGTTGACTATGATGAAACTTTTTCGCCTGTAGCAATGCTAAAGTCTATTAGGATATTACTTGCCATTGCTGCTCATTATGATTATGAAATATGGCAAATGGATGTCAAGACCGCTTTCCTAAATGGATATCTTGTGGAAGATGTCTATATGGTCCAGCCTGAAGGTTTTGTTGATCCGAAATATCCTAAAAAGGTATGCAAGTTAAAGAAGTCAATCTACGGATTGAAACAAGCATCTAGAATGTGGAATCATCGTTTTAATGAGGAAGCCGTGAAATTTGGCTTCATTAAAAATGGTGATGAAGCTTGTGTATATAAGAAAGCTAGTGGGAGCACTATCATGTTCCTTGTACTATATGTGGATGATATATTGTTATTTGGAAATGATATTCTGGCAATGCAAAGAGTTAAAACTTGGCTAAGTAAATGCTTCTCCATTAAGGATCTTGGAGAAGCACAATACGTTTTGGGGATTGGGATCTACAGGGATAGATCCAAGAAACTGATAGGTTTGAATCAAAGTGCATACATTGAAAAGATCTTGAAAAGGTTCAAGATGGAGAACTCTAAGAAAGGTTTGGTACCTATTCAAAGAGGAACACTCCTTAGTTCATCTCAGTGGCCCACCACGAAAGATGAACAAGGGAGAATGAAGAAAGTCCCATATGCGTCTGCCATTGGGTCAATCATGTATGCAATGATATGTACTAGACCGGATGTGTCATGCGCTCTTAGCCTGACAAGCAAATACCAGAATAACCCAGGAAACAGTCATTGGATTGCTGTTAAAAGTATATTGAAATACCTTAGGAGGACTAAGGATATGTTTCTAATATATGGGTCTGGTGAGGAGGAACTCGCTGTAAAAGGTTACGTGGACGCGAGTTTCCAAACTGATCGAGATGATTCTCGATCACAATCCGGTTATGTCTTCACGTTAAATGGAGGTGCAGTCTCTTGGAAGAGTTCAAAACAGGATGTTGTTGCTCTATCCACTACAGAGTCAGAGTACATCGCCGCATCATTGGCAGCTCAGGAAGCTGCATGGATGAAGAAATTCATCGACGACTTAGGAGTAGTCCCTTCCATTCAGGACCCTCTTGAGATCTTTTGTGACAACGAAGGTGCGATTGCACAAATCAAGGAACCTCGTGCTCATCAAAAGACCCGTCACATTGAGCGGAGATTCAACTACATAAGGGATGAAGTTGAAAAGGGAAAGATATGTATTCGCAAAGTTCACACAGATCTTAATATAGCGGATCCTCTCACGAAGCTCTTACATGGATCAAAACATGCAGGACATATTTGTGCATTAGGGCTTCGATATTCTAGTGATTGGTCATGATCTGTTTTAAGTATTGTAACGGAACGAAATTGTTCAAACTCATTAATATAATTATGGTTTAATTTATTTTGAGTTAAGTTCCTATTTTGCATATTATATCCATGAATAAGCAATTATTCTAAATTCCGTAGTTGATCACATTTGTGGGAACAAGTGTGAGGTTTAGACTATTATGAACTTGGATTGGTATACATTCACGGACTGAATGTGGGGCAAGATTGCAACCAAGGTTCATAGATATTTGTGGGATACAAATATTGGAAGACCCGCTCTCAAGATTTACTAAATGGAGCCTTTGTGGTTGATCACATGTAGTCTTGAGTAAAGGCGAATATCATTGTATCCTCTGACCTGAGATACATATTGGGTTCGGATATTTACCAAGTATTGTGCCTTGATTCATTCCTTCGCTATTCTGAAATATGGTAGTTCATAAGGAAGAGCTCAGGTATAATACAAGGTATATATTTAGGACGTATGTAGTCAAGATGGAATTTGTCCCTCTTATTCGTTGAGAGTCAGAGGTCTAAGGCCTGATAAAGTTAATCTAGAAGAGAGTGATCACTCTGTATCTCTTGGATTTAACATGACATCTAGGACGAAAGGATATAATGAAAAGATTCACCTAATCATATTCGAGATGGGAACTTGAAAGGGATGATGTTATTGAATGGCACAAAGTCATAACATATTGGGGGTGATGGATGGTCGTTAGGTGGTATCCGTCACTTGCATTAATTTCTTATGTTTCTCGTGCAAGTGGGAGATTGAAAGTATTTCGTATGCCCGAGAGACATATTAAATTAATGTGGCTAATATGTTATGATCCAAGTCGGGTCATACCCAATAACAAGCTCACCGACACTTTATGTGTATTTATCTTAACAATTGGATCGTTAAATAAATACGCGACACTTGAACTTTTGAAAATCGGTTTTCTAAAATATTATCACTTGAGATAAATTATTTGGATAATTTATATTTGCAAAGGATCTAATTATTTATAGGTTTAAATAATTAAGATGTGTTATGTTTTATAAATTGGTTTATAAAAATTGCAAATAACAAAATAAATGCATGGTCTTTTGTTTATTACAAGTTTTTTAAAAAAAAAACAAATCTTGTATAATATAGTGTGGTGGTGGCGGTTTTGCAAGCCCAAGGAAGACCACCCATGCTCATTTTGTTGCTTTCCACACAACACATTCTCTTAAGTGCATGTGGAGCTCATTAACCAAATTTTTTGACTCACAAATTCAAGTGATTAGCTTTGAAAACTCTCTTCTTCCTCTCCCTAACCTGCTGGCCGAATTTGAGTAGTGAGAAGAGAGGGTTTTGGCTTGCTAATTATGTTCATTAAGTGTCCAAAATCCTAACCAAATAATAGAAGGTGTTGGTGATTAAAAGCTTGGGGTATAACTACTTGAGGTTTCATCCATTTGAAGCTCTATTCTTCATCATCATCTTCATCATCAACTACATAGCTTGGAGAAGGTATAATCTCTTATCTATCTTGTAGTTTGCAAGTATGTTTCACAACTTGATCCTAATTGGGATTTAACTTTAATTGGTTAAAGTTTAACAAGTCTAAAATTGGTAATTAACATGCTTCCGCTTTCTTAATTCTTAAAATGGTTTAAGTATATTATGAACTTGTTAAATCCCAACAAATTCCTGTATAGACCTCGTCTGAGAGAACAAACAACATGAATTATGACTAAAAACTATTGTATATAATAGATATAAGAAATGTATAAAAATGTGTTTATAGCTAAAGAGCATATTAAACAAAATTTTTGAATTAATTACTTCTCTATAAAGAATATTAGGACTACGTGGCCATGTGAAAATATAGCAATTTCAATTTCACCTTTAGGCCCACACTTTTAGCAGAAAATAAACTTGGTTCTCAATTAGTCAAAGGGGATAAATTATTCATCTGGTTTTCTGATCCTAATATGACTTTCTATGACTTCTGCTGACTAATCACACCTAAGCTACTATGAGGACCTATTATCATTTTAGAAAAAGCCAAATACATTAGATAGTTATTTTGTTACCAAGTACATTTGCTTTCTCTTTCAATTATCAGATGGTTATAAACTATGCATTCATAAACATCTTCTACGATCCAAGTCATAATTTGACTTCGAATAAAATGAAGTTTTAGTGGTGGTAACTTCAGACCATTTACCCAAACATAAGTGTACAAAAAAATAATCATAAATCATGTTATTGAAAGATGAAGGGTAATATGTTTAAAACTTATAACCAACAATAATTGCCACATATATCAGCGATAGCCTGACCAGAGGGGTTTTGGAAAGTGTTAAAACCTGCCATATTTTACCCAAGACCCAACTTACCTATTTGGCACCTCCATATAATCCTGTAACAATTGGACTTGTAGTGGCACCTAAGTTGAAGTACCAAAATTGATTTTCACACGGTGCGCTAATAGCAATGATTTAATCATTCATAGTGTACACAATATCATGACAAAAAGATTTAACAAACATCATTTCTTACTTGCAACTCACATCAAAGACATCCAAAATCCAGGAGTAGATAATCAATAGTATACGTCGAATTGTTTCGTCGCAATCATCTGCAAAACTGCGTCATTTGACTCTCATATATTTTGACCCAATACCCAACCCGCTAGATACGCCCAGTAGGAAACCTCCAAGTAGAAATGAACGTCACATAAAATAAATTTCCTATTAAACAATATGATATATATATATATATATATATATATATATATATATATATATATATATATATATATATAAGTGTGTTACCTTGATTCTTACAACTATATATATATATATATATATATATATATATATATATATATATATATATATATATATATAAGTGTGTTACCTTGATTCTTGCAACACCTTCCAATTTCATCACACATACTATCTTCCTTGTGAATATTTTCTCAATACCCTACAATACAAAGAAACATACATTTTTCTTTTTCTAACAACGTGTAGATATATATAGATGTATACATAAATCAGAAAAGACGACAATTTCAACATCACTCCATCACCTGACATTAAAAGAAAATCAGACCATTACCGTCTACCCACCAAAACAAACATCATAACCATCCAATACAGCAATATCTGAGATTTAACCATTATGAGCATCCTATTGCAAGAATTAATTTAAGATTTACAATGAAGATACAAAGACTACATAACCCAAACACTAACTAAAGTAAACAACTAAAAAATCAAATAGTCTTAAAACACGAATTGCATAAGTCATTTAATGTATGAAACAACGGGCAACAGCCTTTGCGCTATCCAACATCTCAACTGGTGTGTACATTAGAGATTATAATTGGTGTAAATTGAAGACCCTAATACAAAATCTTGTTTCTTTGATTCAGTATCGTGCATATTAGGCTAACAAAAATATAATTTATTCCCGTCATTTCAGCAAGCACATGGTGTGCATCCAATAAATATCAAGCTGGTGATAATGTCTATATCCGAAGAGTAACGTGCCAAACATGAAATCATAAGCAACTATAGCAGAATCAACACAATAATAACACAAAAAATACAGAAAGGGTGTACATAATCAACAACTATGAAAATTAATGCATTACATAACTAACCACATTAGCAGTTCCAACTTCTAGTTTCCTCATCTGATTAAATTTTAAATAGCAAACCTTAATCGCCAACTTTATATTATGAACATTGCTTCCAAACCCTAATCTAACACATTATGTAACAATTATGAAGATTGTAAATCGACTACTTAATATAAGAGAATCAGATTTGCGGTATTGCAAAATCGAAAGTAAAACTGATCAAATATACCTGTTAATCTCCACTGATGATTCACGGAAGCAATTTAGCGCAATCTGTGAATCTAGTTAGTATTCACAACCACACTCTGATAGCCGAATTTGTGTTTTAGGATTCAATTGTGATGATTGTGGTGACGATCGTAATATTTACAAAGAGGTGCAAGCAATTCGAAGTTCGAAGGAATGTTTTAAGATCCAATTGAATTGAATCGTCAAAAAATAGCAGAACAAAAAATCTCAGATTACTATTCAATTGAATAGAACACGATTCAATTCATTATATGTAGACCATGGTAAAATCTCAGATTACTATACTGAGGTAGTAATTGATAGAATACCTTGTTCATTAGTGTTCAACCCGCAATTTCGATACAGCGAAAAAAAGTTTTGCCCTAATTTGGACTTTTTGGTTTGTCTGAATGAAAGGGTGTTGGGCTGCAGAAATCTTGCCGGCTTTTGTTTGTTGAAGGGCATTTAGGGAAAAGTGGGCATTGAAAATAGTTATAAGCTTATAATTAGATCTAATGGTGATGAAGTAAGGGTAATGGTTGTCTTTTTTTTTGAATCCAATGGTCTAGATTAGAAGTTGATATTTTAATATATCTCAATTAGTCTTTTCTTTTAATGTATAGTATAGATATAGATTATTATTAGTATTGTTGTTGTTTTTATTATTTTAATTGATTATTAATTATTGTTATTACTACTAAGTATATTAATTATCACTAGTATTATAATTATTGTTATTATTATTATTATTATTACTACTAATATAAGTGTATTTATAAAAGTTATCATTTATTATCATTATTATAACATTAGATATAATTATGATTATTATTATTATTATTAAGAAAATAATAAAAATTAGCATTATTTTCATTAATATTAGTATTAGTATCATTTTATGACTGATAGTATTATTATTATTAACATAAGTATTATTATAAATATTATCATTATTATTATTAACATTATCAAATTTATTACTTTTATTAATATTAATATTATTATTATCACTACAATTATATTATTACTTCTATTAATATCATTATAAGTAGTATTGTTAATGAGTATTATTATATAATTACTAAAATCATTATCATAACTATCAGTAATAGTAAAATTAATAGCTTTACATTTTTTATTATTAATATCATTATATATATCACTAATAGAATTATTAACATTATTATTTTTATTAGTAATATTAAGTATTGTCAATATTATCATTTTACCATTACAAATATCATTTTAGTATTATTACAAATACTAGTTTTAACAAACAAACGATATATATATTTAATACATATAACATAACAAAATTCAATATTTTTATATACAAAATGAACATATAAAACATATATATATATATATATATATATATATATATATATATATATATATATATATATATATATATATATATATATATATATATATATATATATATTATTAACATAAAAATGATATAAGTAATATATTTATATATATATATATATATATATATATATATATATGTGTTCAATTACAACTATGAATATTAATAAATATACAAATGATATAGGTTCGTGAATCCGAGGTCAACCCTGCATTGTTCAGTTTTGTCATATGTATTTTTACTACAAAATACAGTATGGTGAGTTTCATTACTCCCTTTTTAAACGCTTTTGCAATATATATTTTTGGGACTGAGAATATATGCGCTGCTTTTATAACTGTTTTACGAAATAGACACAAGTAATTGAAACTACATTCTATGGTTGAATTATTAAACCGAATATGCCCTTTTTAGCTTGGTAGCCTAAGAATTAGGGAACATCACTAATTTTGAGAATTAGTGCACCCCTAATTGACGCGAATCCTAAAGGTAGATCTACAGGAACTAACAACCCTCATTCTGGAATTTGGAATGCTTTAGTACTTTGAGTTTATCATGTCTGATGGGTGTCCCGGAATGATGGGGATATTCTATATGCATCTTGTTAATGTCGGTTACCAGGTGTTCACCATATGAATGATTTTTATCTGTATGCAGTTTGCGAAATGCCTGATATGAGATGTATATTTATGGAAAAATTGAAATCTTGTGGTCTATTAAAATGATGAAAATGATCGTTTATGATAAACTAATGAACTCACCAACCTTTTGGTTGATATTTTAAAGCATGTTTATTCTCAGGTATGAAAGAAATCTTCCGCTGTGCATTTGCTCATTTTAGAGATATTACTTGGAGTCATTCATGTCATAATTCAAAAGACGTTGCATTCGAGTCGTTGAGTTCATCAAGATTATTATTAAGTCAATTATAGTTGGATATATTATGAAATGGTATGCATGCCGTCAACTTTCGATGTAATGAAAGTTTGTCTTTTAAAAACGAATGCAATGTTTGTAAAATGTATCATATAAAGGTCAAGTACCTCGCGATGTAATCAACTATTGTGAATCGTTTATAATCGATATGGACTTCGTTCAGATGGATTAGGATGGGTCATGAAAAGTGGGTCTCTTTCGCCCTCAAAAGTAGGAGGTTGAGCATCTTTGAAATTTTTGTAGAAAAAGTCACGCCTTCCAACGTTATCCTCTTGAAGGACAACCTTGACTTGTTCCTTTACTACGTTGACTAATTGCTCGTCAATCGTATCTAGAAATATTTTCTTAACATCTTCGAGGAAAGACGTATGATGACTTTTCAAAATGGCCTCAACCTTGGCCGTGAATTCGGGGTCCTCGCTCGTGCCCCCATTTTCGGTGTCGTGTCCGTTTCTCATCTTCATTCTATAAAACGGAAGAGATTAAACAACGAAACAAAGGACTTGACACATATATACACATATACATCGTACCGCCCCATCTTGCTCAACAATCGTCGTATATCGCTTGTTTGACACGATTTGCACCCGTAATAATGGTAGCTAGTCATTACCACGCGAGCACATCGCATTAACTCACTAGTACAACGTCCATATCGCTTGATGATTGCAATTACCAGATAAAACAAATAGCGCAAGGTTAGTTCACATAAACCTATGCACTAACCAAACCCGATCCGACCCGAAGTCCTACAAGTCCCGCATAAAGTGCACACACAATAAAGTCTAAGTCTAGGCACCTATCTCAAGTCGCCTAAATCCCTTAGAGCATGCTCTGATACCACTTGAAACAACCCAACCCGTATTACATATGATACTTTTTTTAAAGGTAATACACATTTACGCGCCATTTACGTAGTGACCCGAACTTTTCCATGTTTATATATATTAAATAAAATTGATATTTACATGATTAAGTGTTCCTAACATGTTAAGCAATCAAACTTGTTAAGACATGATTAATTGAAATAGGTTTCATATAGACAATTGACCACCCAAGTTGACCGGTGATTCACGAACGTTAAAACTTGTAAAAACTATATGATGTCAGATATATGGATATATATATATATATATATATATATATATATATATATATATATATATATATATATAGTTAACTTGATATTATGATAAGTAAAAATATCATTAAGTATATTAGCAATGAACTACATATGTAAAAACAAGACTACTAACTTAATGATTTCGAAACGAGGCATATATGTAACGATTATCGTTGTAACGAAAATTAATTGTATATATATCATATTAAGATATATTAATACATCATAATATCATGATAATGTAATAATTTAACATCTCTTTAGATATAATAAACAATGGGTTAACAACATTTAACATTATCGTTAACCTAAAGGTTTCAAAACAACACTTACATGTAACGACTAACGATGACTTAACGACTCAGTTAAAATGTATATACATGTAGTGTTTTAATACGTATTCATACACTTTTAAAACACTTCAAGACACTTATCAAATTACTTCTACTTAACAAAATGCTTACAATCACATCCTCATTCATTTTCATCAACAATTCTACTCGTATGCACCCGTATTCGTACTCGTACAATACCTAGCTTCTAAATGTATTTACTATTGGTATATTGATGATGTAGCGTGAGGGTACGAAATGGTATTATTTTTAATACAAAATACTACAAAATATGACACAAGTTTTATTAATTTACGGATGGGATATACCTAAACCTTGCTACAACATTATAGGCAATGTACCTAATCGTAGAGTAGTGTAGTTTTTAGTAAGTCCGGTTCGTTCCACAGGGAGCTGGTGATACTTACTATATTTTTAACAACTATATTTATACAAAATATATATAATTATATAAGTAGTAATATTATTATAAAAGGGGGGTTTTACCGTTTAATGACCGGTTTGTCGATTCTATATTTTAAGCGCAAAGATAAATGACGATAATTAAAGTGCGTAAAATAATGACAATAAATAAAATGACAGTAAATAAAATTGCGAGTAATAAAATGACAGTAAATAAAGATACGATGAGAAATACAATAAAAGAATTATGCTTATTTAAACTTCCGTAATCATGATGTTTGACGTGTTGATTTTAATTTATTACCATGGGTTAATTGTCCTTTGTCCTGGTTTATTTGATACGTCTATCTGGTTTTTGTCCATAATAGTCCATCGGTCATAAATATAAAGTGCGAGTATCCTCGTCAAATTACCCTTATACCCGAAGTCAAATATTCCAACTAATTAAGGATTTAAACTGTGACGCAGTTATCACTTCTGTCAACAATTACACCAGTTATCACTGTATGTAATCCACCCCTATTTTAATTAGTTTATGAATATTAATTCATCCACTTGATCAGAATGAATAATCAATTACCCAACCCAATTGATTAATTAAATGATTATAACAGATTCCATATGAACGTCACTAAATAGGACAACCATAATCATTATTAATTATTAGGTTAATTAATTTGAAGATAGGTTCGACAGACTCCAATGAGTTGTCACTCAATTAGACAATACCCCCCATCTATTAATAGTCAATAGTCCAATTTCCACAAGTGTCGGTCTTTTGCCCAAACCTTAATTATGGTCCAAAGTTCAATAACCCCATCTTAATATTTTAGCCTAACATCACGATTACTTCGGCTCAAATAAGCATAATAATAACTTAGTTACGAGACATTAAATTAAAAAGGAAGAACATAGCTTACAGTGGTGATTAATCGCGTAGCGTTGCACGGACAGAATTTCGACTTAAAACCCGTAAAACATTTCTTACAATAACCCAACTAAACCATAATTTATTATTAAAATTAACTTATATTAAAATTATAATATAAATATATATTACATATTACAGAAGAGAGAAAGAAATATGAAGAAAGGTGTTCTTTTCATTACACCGTGAATTTCATTTTATAGACAATTGGTGATTTGAAATTTTCACTTATGACCCCTTAACTATGCTCAATTAACAACTTTTTTATTATTTATTATTATTCTTATTATGAATTATTTAAATATTATATTATATTCTTGAGCATAGTTAACTTGTAATTTTAGCTCCGTTGCGTCGAGCGTTGAAAGTTGGTTCATGTCTTGGTTCCGAATTTTCGAACGTCCTTGCGTACAATTTAATATCTTGTACTTTGCGTTTTGTAACTTGTACTCTTGTCATTTTTAGACGTTTCTCATCAATAATTTGAACCACTTGGATTGTATCTTCTACATTTGAGCTTTTTGGACGTTTGCGTCTTCAAATCTTCATTTTCGCCTTTTGTCTTCGCACTTATTTATTTAAACAATTACAATGAAAATATAATACAATTACATATGAAAACCTATTATTTAGGAGGGATATTGCTATGAAATATATGTTCCTTTTTAGCCTTATCAAATATACACTCCAATGATCAGCTCTTATCAGCCCATTTGAGTCACCTAACCATGTGGGAACCATAATTTAACATCTAGCATGAAATATCTCACAAAATAACAAACTAATGGAGCCTATATGATACATCAAAGTTCACGTAAATGAGAGTACACACAAACACTTTCATTTTTCAACTTACATGCATCAAACTACTCTCTCTCAAGTGTTCTTCCTTTGTTCTAAGTGTTCTTCATCATCTTCAACAAAATCTAGCTTAATCTAGTTCATAAATCCATACATAAACCAAGATACAAAATAACTACTCAAGAACACACCAACAACACTTCCAAGTTTGCTAGCTTGCTTCCTATCTTGCAAATCCACTTTGAGTGATCATCCAATCTCAAGAAATCTTTCTTATTTACAGTAATATATCTTTCTAATACAAGGTAATACTCATATTCAAACTTTGATTCAATTTCTATAACTTTAACAATCTTATTTCGAGTGGAAATCTTACTTGAACTTGTTTT
Organism: Rutidosis leptorrhynchoides; assembly: GCF_046630445.1. Classification (NCBI taxonomy): domain Eukaryota; kingdom Viridiplantae; phylum Streptophyta; class Magnoliopsida; order Asterales; family Asteraceae; genus Rutidosis; species Rutidosis leptorrhynchoides. Next base: position 317,090,419 of record NC_092337.1, read on the forward strand.
CGTGTCATGATTTTGCTTCAAGAACTTTCAAGCCACCCAAGGATCCTTTAAAGCTAGATCTATTTTTCTCATTTCTAGTAGGTTTATCCACAAAACCTGAGGTAGTAATGATGTTCATAACATCATTCGATTCGTATATATAAAACTACCTTATTCGAAGGTTTAAACTTGTAATCACTAGAACATAGTTTAGTTAATTCTAAACTTGTTCGCAAACAAAAGTTAATCCTTCTAACTTGAATTTTAAAATCAACTAGACACATGTTCTATATCTATATGATATGCTAAATTAATGATTTAATACCTGAAAACACGAAAAACACCGTAAAACCGGATATACACCGTCGTCGTAACACCGCGGACTGTTTTGGGTTAGTTAATTAAAAACTATGATAAACTTTGATTTAAAATTTGTTCTTCTGGGAAAATGATTTTTCTTACGAACATGAAACTATATCCTAAAATCATGGTTAAACTCAAAATGGAAGTATGTTTTCCAAAATGGTCATCTAGACGTCGTTCTTTCGACTGAAATGACTACTTTTACAAAAACAACTTGTAACCTGTATTTCCGACTATAAACTTATACTTTTTCTGTTTAGATTCATAAACTTAAGTTCAATATGAAACCATAGCAACTTTAATCACTCAAAACGGATTTAAAACGAAGAAGTTATGGGTAAAACAAGATTGGATATTTTTACTTGTTGTAGCTACGTGAAAATTGGTAACAAATCTATATTAATCATATCCTAGCTAACTTATATTGTATAATACATATATTCTAATATATTATGTAATCTTGAGATACCATAGACACGTATGCAAATGTTTTGACATATCATATCGACCCATCTATATATATTATTTGGAACAACCATAGACACTCTATATGCAGTAATGTAGGAGTTAGCTATACAGGGTTGAGGTTGATTCCAAAAATATATATACTTTGAGTTGTGATCTAGCCTGAGACGTGTATACACTGGGTCGTGGATTGGGTCAAGATAATATATATCAATTTATTTTCTGTACATCTAACTATGGACAACTAGTTGTAGGTTACTAAGAAGGATAACTGACTTAATAAACTTAAAACATCAAAATGTATTAAAAGTGTTGTAAATATATTTTGAACATACTTTGATATATATGTACATATTTGTTATAGGTTCGTGAATCGACCAGTGGCCAAGTCTTACTTCCCGACGAAGTAAAAATCTGTGAAAGTGAGTTATAGTCTCACTTTTAAAATCTAATATTTTGGGATGAGAATACATGCAGTTTTATAAATGTGTTACGAAATAGACACAAGTAAATGAAACTACATTATATGGGTGAATGATCGAAGCCGAATATGCCCCTTTTGCTTGGTAACCTAAGAATTAGTAAACCGATCTACTAATTGACGCGAATCCTAAAGATAGATCTATTGGGCCTAACAAACCCCATCCAAAGTACCGGATGCTCTAGTACTTCGAGTTGTTTTATCATGTCCGAAGGATTTCCCGGAATGATAGGGGATATTCTTATATGCATCTTGTTAATGTCGGTTACCGGGTGTTCACCATATGAATGATTTTTATCTCTATGAATGGGATGTATATTGAAAGATGAAATTTTGTGGTCTATTATTATGATTTGATAATATATAGGTTAAACCTATAACTCACCAACATTTTTATTAACGTTTTAAGCATGTTTATTCTCAGGTGATTATTAAGAGCTTCCTCTGTTTCATACTAAAATAAGGACAAGATTTGAAGTCCATGCTTGTATGATATTATGTAAAAACTGCATTCAAGAGACTTATTTTTTGATGTAATATATTCTTATTGTAAACCATTATGTAATGGTCGTGTGTAAACGGTATATTTTAGATTATCATTACTTGATAATCTACGTAATACTTTTTAAACCTTTATCGATAAAATAAAGGTTATGGTTGTTTTAAAAACGAATGCAGTCTTTGAAAAACGTCTCATATAGAGGTCAAAACCTCGCAACGAAATCAATTAATATGGAACGTTTATAATCAATATGTACGGGACATTTTAGTTGGTATCAGAGCATTGGTCTTAGAGAACCAGAAATTTATATTAGTGTGTCTTATCGAGTTTGTTAGGATACATTAGTGAGTCTGGACTTCGACCGTGTTTTCTTTAAAAACGATTGCTTAACACTTTTGTTGGAAACTATATATTATTAACATGTAAATATTATGTAATATATTAACCTCTTAATGTGTTTGATATTGTGTGATAGATGTCTACCACTAGTACAAATCCCATCGACTCACCTAATAATAATGAAGAGTCGAATATAATTTGGGAAGATTCACAAATTCCCGAAGAGGAACCGGAAGAAGAGGAACCGGAAGAAGAGGAATCAGAAGAGGAGGAACCGGAAGAGGAGGAACCGGAAGAAGAAGAGGTTCCGGAGGAAGAAATTTTGATACCTACAGTAAATCGATTAAATAAAAGAAAATCATCAACCAACTGACCAAAGTTAAAAATGGTCAATGGTGTTTCCGTCGAGAAAGCAAAATATTGAGAAGATTACCAATTTTCTGATGAATCGGATCCCGATGAGCATTCCGATGATGTTATAGAAATTACCTCGACCCAATTTAATATGGCAAAAGAAAATAATAAGGGAAAAGGTATAAAAATAGAGAAACCTGATTCCAACCCCGATGAACTTTATATGTATCGGCAACGTCCGTATTTCCTAAATTGTAACAATAACCCGGGAACCTCTAAACCACCAGGTTTTTCTAAACCATTGTGGAAAATGAAGGCTCGTATTAGAGGAACCTCATATATCCCTAGAAAATTAGGAAAACGAACCAAGTCTGAAGAAGAAGAAACCAGTGATTCAGATTAGAGGGTTGTAATCATGTTGTGTATTATATGTATTGTAGTGTGCTTTTACTTTTATGTTCTATATAAAAATTGCTTGTATTGTTTGTTAATTATCTTTTACGAATCTAATCCTTTTCTATTTTACAGTATAAAAACACAAAATGGACGTTAAGGATAGACAACCAAAAATTTTAGAAGACCTACCAGGAGATATGATTGATGAAATCTTGTCTAGAGTCTGGCAGAATTCATCAGCACAATTAGTTACGGCAAAATTAGTTTGTCAAATGTTTGAAAGACATTCCAGGCATGCCTTAGTATATAAAAGGCTTTCCTTTGAAAGATGGGTATATCACATAGGGGAAACTTTAAGTTACGCCAAGTTTTCTTTAAGACATTTAGTACGGGAAACCCAGATGCAATTTTACGCTACGGGTTACGAACCTATTTTGACTCAACATATCCCAACATAGGACTCCATTCTTTAGAAAGAGCTTCTAACATGCAACATAAAGAAGCATGTTATGCTTACGGGTTAATAATGTTCGCTTCTCATCAAATGGAGAAAAAGAACATTGGGTTGAAACTTTTAAATAAAATATTTTCACAAGTGACGGACTCAATAGTTGGGGTAAGAAACAAGGTTTTTAGATTGCTACGAGGCTGTTGGGCATTACGAAACCCTCGTCCTTTTGACGACATAACAACATGCTACCTAGCCAATGGTCATAACGGTTACTTTCCACAAGATCAAGGATGGGAAGTCGTCTTAGTAAAACCAGAATGCATGACTTGTTTCTGGACTTATGAATTACGTGTCTTTATTTCTTTTGCTGAACAACTTGCGTATTAACTAGAATTACCTTTATAGCTGCCGGGTAGCAAAGTTATTATGTGCTATATTTCATCCTATATGTATAACAGTGGTTTTGTAAGTTTGTAATACTTTGTATAAAGTTTGAACGCGAAATATTATTGTAATAAGTTTTTCATATAGAATCGTAGTAGTTGAGTTGTATAGTAGCTAGTAAGTATGAACTTAACGGGTAGGTACTACCCGAATTAAAACTATAAAATGCTAATATGAAGAAAAAGCTTTTATAAATAAGTTCATATAATGCTACGAGATACTATTGACTACTCTTAAATTCTATATGATTAACTCAATTCTTTTGGCTATTTCTGAAGGAAATGGCACCAGCGACTCGTCAGAATTTGAACATGAGCGAGGAAGACTTCCGTGTTTTCCTTGCAGCAAACATAGTCGCAGTACAGGCTGCGATGCAAAAGAACAATAACTCTGGATCTAGCAGTGGAACTAATTCCATAAGAAATTGTGTAGGATGCTCCTACAAAGAATTCACTGCCTGCAAACCTTTGGAATTTGATGGAACTGAAGGACCAATTGGATTGAAACGGTGGACCGAGAAAGTCGAATCGGTGTTTGCCATAAGTAAGTGTACTGAAGAGGACAAAGTTAAGTACGCTACGCATACCTTCACAGGTACTGCGTTAATGTGGTGGAATAGCTATCTTGAACAGGTAGGACAAAATGCTGCTTATGCACTACCGTGGTCGGCATTCAAACAATTGATGAACGAACAGGACGGTCCTAGAAACGAAGTCAATAAGCTCAAGGCAGAACTTAAATAGTTACGAACATAAGGGTTCGACATTACCACATATGAATGACGATTCACAGAGTTGTGCCTATTGTGTCCGGGAGCGTTCGAAGATGAAGAAGAGAAGATCGACGCGTTTATAAAAGGGTTACCAGTAAGGATTCAAGAAGATGTGAGTTCACACGAGCCCGCTTCTATACAGAAGGCAAGTCGAATGGCTCATAAACTAATAAATCAGATTGAGGGAAGAATTAAAGAGCAAGCGACCGAAGAATCCAATACGAAACAACTCAAGAGGAAGTGGGAGGAAAATGGTGACAAGAGTCACCAGAACAACAACAACAACAATTAAAACCACAATCGCAACAACTATCCCAACAATCGCAATAATAACCGCAATCCTAATAATAACTACAACAAATATCCCAACAACAACAACAATTACAACAACCGTTTCAACAACAACAATCCCAACAACAACCTCAATAACAACAACGGCAACAAAAACCAAAAACAGCCATGTCATAGGTGTGAAGAAAATCACCAGGGGTTTTGCACGAAATTTTGCAATAGGTGTAAAAGAAATGGTCATAGCGCAACAAAGTGTGAGGTCTACGGACCAAAGTTTAACAGAACTAAGGGAACAAATAGTGTCGGAACAAGTAATGCCGGAACGAATAGTGTCGGAGCAAGTAATACCAATGCTGTTTGTTTTAAATATGGAAAACCGGGCCACATTATTAGAAATTACCCGAATCAGGGGAATACTAATGGGCAGGGCCGTGGAAGAATTTTCAATATTAATGCGGCAGAAGCACAGGAAGACCCGGAGCTTGTTACGGGTACATTTCTTATTGACGATAAATCTGCTTATGTTTTATTTGATTCGGGTGAGGATAGAAGCTATATGAGTAGAGATTTTTGTGCTAAGTTAAGTTGCCCATTGACGCCTTTGGATAGTAAAGTTTTACTCGAATTAGCCAACGGTAAATTAATTTCAGCAGATAATATATGTCGGGATAGAGAAATTAAACTGGGGGATGAAACATTTAAAATTGATTTAATACCAGTCGAGTTAGGGAGTTTTGATGTAATAATTGGCATGGACTGGTTGAAAAAGGTGAGAGCAGAAGTCGTTTGTTACAAAAATGCTATTCGCATTATGCATGAAAAAGGAAAACCTCTAATGGTGTACGGAGAAAAGAATAACGCGAAATTAAATCTTATTAGTAGTATGAAGGCGCAAAAACTAATAAAAAAAGGTTGTTACGTCATTCTAGCACACATCGAGGAAGTTAAACCTGAAGAAAAGAACGTCAGTGATGTTCCCGTCGCAAAAGAATTTCCCGATGTATTTCCGAAAGAATTACCGGGATTACCCCCACATCGATCCGTTGAATTTCAAATAGACCTTGTACTAGGAGCTGCACCAATAGCTCGTGCTCCATACAGACTCGCACCCAGCGAAATGAAAGAATTACAAAGTCAGTTACAGGAACTTTTAGAGCGTGGTTTCATTCGACCAAGTACATCACCGTGGGGAGCTCCTGTTTTGTTTGTCAAGAAGAAGGATGGTACATTTAGGTTGTGTATCGACTACCAAGAGTTGAACAAACTTACCATCAAGAACCGCTACCCACTACCAAGAATCGACGATTTATTTGATCAACTACAAGGCTCGTCGGTTTATTCGAAGATTGATTTACGTTCTGGGTATCATCAAATGCGGGTGAAGGAGGATGATATTCCAAAGACTGCTTTTAGGACGCGTTACGGTCATTACGAGTTTATGGTTATGCCGTTTGGATTGACTAACGCACCAGCTATGTTCAAGGACCTCATGAACCAAGTGTGTGGGCCATATCTTGACAAGTTTGTCATTGTTTTCCTCGATGACATACTTATTTACTCGAAGAATGATTAAGAGCACGAAGAACATTTAAGAAAAGTGCTAGAGTTGCTAAGAAAAGAAAAACTGTACGCTAAGTTTTCAAAGTGTGCATTTTGGTTGGAAGAAGTTCAATTCCTCGGTCACATAGTGAACAAAGAAGGTATTCAGGTGGATCCAGCAAAGATTGAAACCGTTGAAAAGTGGGAAACCCCGAAAACTCTGAAAACTCCGAAACACATACGCCAATTTTTAGGACTAGCTGGTTATTACAGGAGATTCATCCAAGATTTTTCCAAAATAGCAAAACCCTTGACTGCATTAACGCATAAAGGGAAGAAATTTGAATGGAAGGATGAACAAGAGAAAGCGTTTCAATTGTTGAAGGAAAAGTTAACTACGGCACCTATATTATCATTACCTGAAGGGAATGATGATTTTGTGATATATTGTGACGCCTTAAAGCAAGGTCTCGGTTGTGTATTAATGCAACGAACGAAAGTAATTGCTTATGCGTCTAGACAATTGAAGATTCACGAGTAGAATTATACGACGCATGATTTGGAATTAGGCGCGGTTGTTTTTGCATTAAAGACTTGGAGGCACTACTTATATGGGGTCAAAAGTATTATATATACCGACCACAAAAGTCTTCAACACATATTTAATCAGAAACAACTAAACATGAGGCAGCGTAGGTGGATTGAATTATTGAATGATTACGACTTTGAGATTCGTTACCACCCGGGGAAGGCAAATGTGGTAGCTGACGCCTTGACCAGAAAGGACAGAGAACCCATTCGTGTAAAAGCTATGAATATAATGATTCACACTAACCTTACAACTCAAATAAAGGAGGCGTAACAAGGAGTTTTAAAAGAGGGAAACTTAAGGGATGAAATACCCAAAGGATTGGAGAAGCATCTTAATATTCGGGAAGACGGAACCCGGTATAGGGCTGAAAGAATTTGGGTACTAAAATTTAGAGATATGAGAGAAATGGTACTTAGAGAAGCTCATAAAACCAGATACTCAATACATCCTGGAACGGGAAAGATGTACAAGGATCTTAAGAAACATTTTTGGTGGCCGGGTATGAAAGCCGATGTTACTAAATACGTAGGAGAATGTTTGACGTGTTCTAAGGTCAAAGCGGAGCATTAGAAACCATCAGGTCTACTTCAACAACCCAAAATCCCGAAATGGAAATGGGAAAACATTACCATGGATTTCATCACTAACTTGCCAAGGACTGCAAGTGGTTTTAATACTATTTGGGTAATAGTTGATCGTCTCACCAAATCAGCACACTTCCTGTCAATAAGAGAAGATGACAAGATGGAGAAGTTAGCACGACTGTATTTGAAGGAAGTCGTCTCCAGACATGGAATACCAATCTCTATTATCTCTGACAGGGATGGCAGATTTATTTCAAGATTCTGGCAGACATTACAACAAGCATTAGGAACTCGTCTAGACATGAGTACTGCATATCATCCACAAACTAATGGGCAGAGCGAAAGGACGATACAAACGCTTGAAGACATGCTACGAGCATGTGTTATTGATTTCGGAAACAGTTGGGATCGACACCTTCCGTTAGCAGAATTTCCCTACAACAACAGCTACCATTCAAGCATTGAGATGGCGCCGTTTGAAGCACTTTATGGTAGAAAGTGCAGGTCTCCGATTTGTTGGAGTGAAGTAGGGGACAGACAGATTACGGGTCCGGAGATAATACAAGAAACTACCGAGAAGATCATCCAAATTCAACAACGATTGAAAACCGCCCAAAGTCGACAAAAGAGCTACGCTGACATTAAAAGAAAAGATATAGAATTTGAAATTGGAGAGATGGTCATGCTTAAAGTTGCACCTTCGAAAGGCGTTGTTCAATTTGGTAAACGAGGGAAATTAAATCCAAGGTATATTGGACCATTCAAGATTATTGATCGTGTCGGACCAGTTGCTTACCGACTTGAACTACCTCAACAACTCGCAGCTGTACATAACACTTTCCACGTCTCAAATTTGAAGAAATATTTTGCTAAAGAAGATCTCACTATTCTTCTAGACGAAATCCAAATCAACGAAAAACTTCAATTCATCGAAGAACCCGTCGAAATAATGGATCGTGAGGTTAAAAGACTTAAGCAAAACAAGATACCAATTGTTAAGGTTCAATGGAATGCTTGTAGAGGACCCAAGTTCACCTGGGAATGAGAAGATCAGATGAATAAGAAATACCCGCACTTATTTCCAGAAGATACGTCAACACCTCCAACTGCTTAAAATTTCTGGACGAAATTTATTTAACGGGTAGGTACTGTAGTGACCCGAACTTTTCCATGTTTATATATATTAAATGAAATTGATATTTACATGATTAAGTGTTTCCAACATGTTAAGCAATTAAACTTGTTAAGACGTGGTTAATTGAAATAGGTTTCATATAGACAATTGACCACCCAAGTTGACCGGTGATTCACGAACGTTAAAACTTGTAAAAACTATATGATGTCATATATATGGATATATATATATAGTTAACATGATATTATGATAAGTAAAAATATCATTAAGTATATTAACAATGAACTACATATGTAAAAACAAGACTATTAACTTAATGATTTCGAAACGAGGCATATATGTAACGATTATCGTTGTAACGACATTTAATTGTATATATATCATATTAAGATATATTAATACATCATAATATCATGATAATGTAATAATTTAACATCTCTTTAGATATAATAAACAATGGGTTAACAACATTTAACGTGATCGTTAACCTAAAGGTTTCAAAACAACACTTACATGTAACGACTAACGATGACTTAACGACTCAGTTAAAATGTATATACATGTAGTATTTTAATATGTATTCATACACTTTTGAAAGACTTCAAGACACTTATCAAAGTACTTCTACTTAACAAAAATGTTTACAATTACATCCTCATTCATTTTCATCAACAATTCTACTCGTATGCACCCGTATTCGTACTCGTACAATACCTAGCTTCGAAATGTATTTACTATTGGGATATACACTCCAATGATCAGCTCTTATCAGCCCATTTGAGTCACCTAACCATGTGGGAACCATAATTTAACATCTAGCATGAAATATCTCACAAAATAACAAACTAATGGAGCCTATATGATACATCAAAGTTCACGTAAATGAGAGTACACACAAACACTTTCATTTTTCAACTTACATGCATCAAACTACTCTCTCTCAAGTGTTCTTCCTTTGTTCTAAGTGTTCTTCATCATCTTCAACAAAATCTAGCTTAATCTAGTTCATAAATCCATACATAAACCAAGATACAAAATAACTACTCAAGAACACACCAACAACACTTCCAAGTTTTCTAGCTTGCTTCCTATCTTGCAAATCCACTTTGAGTGATCATCCAATCTCAAGAAATCTTTCTTATTTACAGTAATATATCTTTCTAATACAAGGTAATACTCATATTCAAACTTTGATTCAATTTCTATAACTTTAACAATCTTATTTCGAGTGGAAATCTTACTTGAACTTGTTTTCGTGTCATGATTTTGCTTCAAGAACTTTCAAGCCACCCAAGGATCCTTTAAAGCTAGATCTATTTTTCTCATTTCTAGTAGGTTTATCCATAAAACCTGAGGTAGTAATGATGTTCATAACATCATTCGATTCGTATATATAAAACTACCTTATTCGAAGGTTTAAACTTGTAATCACTAGAACATAGTTTAGTTAATTCTAAACTTGTTCGCAAACAAAAGTTAATCCTTCTAACTTGAATTTTAAAATCAACTAGACACATGTTCTATATCTATATGATATGCTAAATTAATGATTTAATACCTGAAAACACGAAAAAAACCGTAAAACCGGATATACGCCGTCGTCGTAACACCGCGGACTGTTTTGGGTTAGTTAATTAAAAACTATGATAAACTTTGATTTAAAATTTCTTCTTCTGGGAAAATGATTTTTCTTACGAACATGAAACTATATCCTAAAATCATGGTTAAACTCAAAATGGAAGTATGTTTTCCAAAATGGTCATCTAGACGTCGTTCTTTCGACTGAAATGACTACTTTTACAAAAACAACTTGTAACCTGTATTTCCGACTATAAACTTATACTTTTTCTGTTTAGATTCATAAACTTAAGTTCAATATGAAACCATAGCAACTTGATTCACTCAAAACGGATTTAAAACGAAGAAGTTATGGGTAAAACAAGATTGGATATTTTTACTTGTTGTAGCTACGTGAAAATTGGTAACAAATCTATATTAATCATATCCTAGGTAACTTATATTGTATAATACATATATTCTAATATATTATGTAATCTTGGGATACCATAGACACGTATGCAAATGTTTTGATATATCATATCGACCCATCTATATATATTATTTGGAACAACCATAGACACTCTATATGCAGTAATGTTGGAGTTAGCTATACAGGGTTGAGGTTGATTCCAAAAATATATATACTTTGAGTTGTGATCTAGCCTGAGACGTATATACACTGGGTCGTGGATTGGGTCAAGATAATATATATCAATTTATTTTCTGTACATCTAACTATGGACAACTAGTTGTAGGTTACTAACGAGGACATCTGACTTAATAAACTTAAAATATCAAAATGTATTAAAAGTGTTGTAAATATATTTTGAACATACTTTGATATATATGTACATATTTGTTATAGGTTTGTGAATCGACCAGTGGCCAAGTCTTATTTCCCTACGAAGTAAAAATCTGTGAAAGTGAATTATAGTCCCACTTTTAAAATCAAATATTTTGGGATGAGAATACATGCAGTTTTATAAATGTTTTACGAAATAGACACAAGTAAATGAAACTACATTATATGGGTGAATGATCGAAGCCGAATATGCCCCTTTTGCTTGGTAACCTAAGAATTAGTAAACCGATCTACAAATTGACGCGAATCCTAAAGATAGATCTATTGGGCCTAACGAACCCCATCCAAAGTACCGGATGCTTTAGTACTTCGAGTTGTTTTATCATGTCCGAAGGATTTCCCGGAATGATAGGGGATATTCTTATATGCTTCTTGTTAATGTCGGTTACCAGATGTTCACCATATGAATGATTTTTATCTCTATGAATGGGATGTATATTGAAAGATGAAATCTTGTGGTCTATTATTATGATTTTAAAATATATAGGTTAAACCTATAACTCACCAACATTTTTGTTGACGTTTTAAGCATGTTTATTCTCAGGTGATTATTAAGAGCTTCTACTGTTGCATACTAAAATAAGGACAAGATTTGGAGTCCATGCTTGTATGATATTATGTAAAAACTGCATTCAAGAAACTTTTTTTTTGATGTAATATATTCTTATTGTAAACCATTATGTAATGGTCGTGTGTAAATGGTATATTTTAGATTATCATTACTTGATAATCTACGTAATACTTTTTAAACCTTTATTGATAAAATAAAGGTTATGGTTGTTTTAAAAATGAATGCAATCATTGAAAAACGTCTCATATAGAGGTCAAAACCTCGCAACGAAATCAATTAATATGGAACGTTTATAATCAATATGAACGGGACATTTCAATTTAAACGGTTACATATGACCCAATAAACAATACCACAAGTTAAATGTTTACAAATGACACGAAGGCCCTTAACAATTGTATTACAAGTTTGACCCATTCAAAAATGATAGTTTTAATCCAAACAACACTTCGAGCATGGTTTGGGGCTAAACTACTAAAAACACTAAGCCAACTTCAAAAGCTTCACAATAATCCAACACGGGGAACTAGTATCCAACAACCCCCTTTCCCTTGTCCGCACCTGCATCTAAAAACATAAACAACGCGGTTATACCGCCTGAATTATATTTCTGTAATCTAACTTTTATTAACTTCACTAACATTTATATTTATGTTATTTAAGTTATATATGGTCGGTTATACCGCCTGAATTATATTTCTGTAATCTAACTTTCATTAACTTCACTAACATTTATATTTATGTTATTTAAGTTATATATGGTCGGTTATACCGCCTGAATTATATTTTTTGTAATCTAACTCTTATTAACTTCACTAACATTTATATTTATGTTAATAAGACCTCATGATTGTACGCAACACGTCATTTGACAACACGGTACTTTATGTACGCAACACGTCATTTGACAACACGGTACCATGGGTCGAGATTAATTCCGATCAATACGAATACGATGGGGTCTTTATATGTTATCTAACATTTATGATTACTTATGCAATTAATCATTATTTATTTCATGCATACTAATGTTTATTCTTAAAAGTAAATCTTAAAAGTTAAAATAAGAAAAAATAGTTTGTATTTTTATTAAAAGTAAATCTTAAAAGTTAAAATAAGAAAAAATAGTTTGTATTTTTATTAAAAGTAAATCTTAAAAGTTAAAATAAGAAAAAGTAGTTTGTATTTTTATTAAAAGTAAATCTTAAAAGTTAAAATAAGAAAAAGTAGTTTGTATTTTTATTAAAAGTAAATCTTAAAAGTTAAAATAAGAAAAGTAGTTTGTATTTTTATTAAAAGTAAATCTTAAAAGTTAAAATAAGAAAAGTAGTTTGTATTTTTATTAAAAGTAAATCTTAAAAGTTAAAATAAGAAAAAGTAGTTTGTATTTTTATTAAAAGTAAATCTTAAAAGTTAAAATAAGAAAAAAAAATCTTGTCCTTTATATTACTCATACGCGTTTTGATATAGTGACTTTATTCGTTAACGTCAACTAACGACGTTACAACGGTCATATATACATAACGGTTGTTAACGTCAACTGACAACGTTACAACAACTATATTTTTCAAATATAAAATAAACATCTCCGTTTTCACATTTTCACAAATCAATCTTCATTTTTCAGATTATTACTCTCAAAAAGTTTTTGTAAAAATGATTCACACAAGGATGATTTTTTCTATTGTATTGGTCATATTAACTATCATCATTGTTGCTAATATACCACCGGGTGAACCTATATTCTATCCTGCCCTTGTGGTTTTATTATTTGTAATCATACCATTATTCTGTTGTTTGCTACTTATGAATTTAAAATGATTCAAATTTCATTTTATTATTTGTCTATGAATAGAAGTTGATTATGATTATGATTTATGTTATTCATCTTTTTGATAATAGAAAATGTCGAATTTGAAAAGGCTTAAATTTGCTCATTTAGAATAAGTGGGAACAACTACTTAACATGAGTTATGAATGTAGAAAAACATCTCGAATCAAACGGTATTTTAGAAACCCTGAATGAAAATAACAATTATTCCGAACAAGAGAAAGCAATAGTAAGTATTTTTTTTAGCAAACATATTGACGAGTCCTTAGAATCTGCATATTATATGATCGAAAATCCAAGTGTATTATGGAAAATACTCAAAGATAGATACGATATTAATTATCAAAAAAAAAAAAAAAAAAACGGTGATCCATGAAAGAATAAAATTAAAGATATTAGTAGACGCTCTTATAAGAATTCCGGAGATTCTTATTAATGATCTGGTAACGTGGATCATCAGTCTAGTATTTCTTGAATACATGAACATCTTGTTTAGCTCTACAAATAAGTCCCAAAAGAAAAGAAAACGAGAGTGAATCTGTTGACAAATCTTGATTAAATTAACCCTGAGCTACCTTGAGACTTGAATGGTTTGAATTTTCTAAGATGCCTAGTTTTTTTTATGTATCACTCATAAATAAATGGTTTTAGACCATAACGCATATGTTTTATTAAGTGTTATCTTTTATGTACTTCAGATTATAACTTGTTTGCAGGTAATATAATTTGCTTATCTTATTTGAAGTTTTAGTATAAATCCTGCAGAAATACAACATCAATTAAATGGTAAAGACCTATGTATTGCAGATAGTAGTAACATACACACTATGATCAAATCTAAGAAATATTTCATTGATTTAAATCAAATGAAGGAATTATAAATACTATATCAGCTCTTGCAAACTTGATATAAGAAACGAAAAAGGCAAAATTTTATATTACCAAATGGTACGAATTTTTTGGTAAGCAATGTCTTGTTTTCTCCCAAATCAAAGAGAAATTTGTTAAGTTTCTCTGATATATATCATAATGGATATGATTATCAGTCAATGATAATCGAAAATGAGAAATATCTATGTAGTACCGAAAAGCGCATAGGATTAAAAGCGCATATGATAAAAAGCGCATATGATGAAAAGCGCAGCGCATATGATTAAAAGCGCATATGATAAAAAGCGCATATGATGAAAAGCGCATCGCATATAATTAAAAGCGCATATAATGAAAAGTGCATATGACGAAAAGCGCAGCACATATGATTAAAAGCACATATGGTGAAAATGATATATGATGAAAAGCACATATGGTGATTAATGAAAATCACATATGGTGATTAATGAAAAGCACATATAGTGATTAATGAAAAGCACATATAGTGATTAACGAAAAACACATATGGTAATTAATGAAAAGCACATTGAGAAATAATCACCAATGTTTCTTGAAAGAATTCAAGGGTATATATATGGACCAATTCATCCATCATGTGGACCATTTTTCTAATAGACGCATCTAACGCATGGTCTCATGTTTGTGTGTTATCAAGCCATAATATGGCATTTGCAAAGTTTCTTGCACAAATTATTAAATTAAGAACATATTATTCTGATTACACCATTAAAAGGATGAGACTTGATAATGCTGGTGAGTTAACATCTCAAGCTTTTAATGATTATTATATGTCTACAAGGATTGTTGTTGAACATCCAGTTGCTCATGTGCATACACAAAATTGGTTTAGCTGAATCAATAGATAAACGCTTACAGCTAATAACTAGACAATTAGAAATGAGTACAAAACTCTCAATATTTATATGGGGACATGTAAATTTACATGATGTGACATTAATTCGCATTAAATCAAGCGCAAGTTATAAATATTCTCCATTACCAACTTAATTTTGGTGGAGACCAAATATTTTCCATCTTAGAACATTTGGTTGTGCAGTGTATTTTTAATTGAACAACCACAACAAATGGTTCCTCAAAGAAGGATTGAAATATATGTTAGATATGAAACATCTTCAATCATAAGATATATTGAACCCATGACGGGTGATGTTTTTACAGCAAGTTTTGTACATTGTCACTTTAATGAAACATTGTTCCCTATATTAGGGGGAGAAATGAAATATAAATAAAATGATGTTTCATGGTGTGAACATCAATTAAGGAATATTGATCATCGCACAAAAGAATGCGAAAAGAAAGTTCAAATATAATGCATATGCAAGAACTTGCAAATTAATTACTTTATGCATTTAAAGATACAAAAAATAAGTGACTAAATCATATATACCAGCAGTAAATGCTTCAGCTAGAATTGAAATTACAAAAGCTGGCAATAATGTCACTCATGAGTCTTTGCTACGGCAGAAACGTGGGAGACCAATTGGTTCCAAAGATAAAAATCCTCGAAAAAGAAAATCAGCTGATAATGAGGTAAAAGAAAGTGTTCAACAAGAACCACAAATCAATACTCCTTCTGCAGAGGATATTGATAAATGTAAATACATAAATTGCAATAAATTATGCAATATTATGAAACTGAAATGAAATGAAAAATCTTGATGAGATATTTTCATATAATGTTACAATGACATCATGAATAAAGATAATGATCTGGAACCAAAATCTGTCATTGAATATCAAAATAGACGTGATTGAACTCAACGAAAATAAGCAATAGAGCTGAATTAGAATCGCTCAATAAAAGAAAAGTTTTTGGATCAATCGTTATCACTTTTAAAGATGTGAAACAATGGGATACAAATGAATTTTTATCCGAAAAGAAATGTGCAAATGAAGTTACAAGGCAAAACTAGACTTGTAACTCAAGATTTCCCACAAAGACCAGAAATGAATTAGGAGAAAAACTTATCCTCCTATAATGAATATAATTACTTATTAGATACTTAATCAACCTGGTAGTTATTTAAATGCATCTCATGGATGTTGTTACTACTTATCTGTATGGATCACTTAATAGTAATATATATATATATGAATATACCTGAAGGGTTAAGGTATCATAAGCATCTAATGCAAAACCCAAGGGAATATATTCCATTAAATCAGAAAGATTTCTAAATGGGTTTATACAATTGGGATGTATGTGGTATAATCGATTAAATTACTACTTGATAAGAAAAGGGTATACATATAAACTTATTTGCACGTGTGTTTTATAAAAACAATGTTCGGATATGTGATCATAGCTGTTTATATCAATTATCTTAAATAAAGAAATCTATGAAGCCATTCAACTTCTAAAGAAAGATTTTAAAATAAAAAAAAATCAAGTATTACGTTGATTTACATATTGAGCATATAACTAATGACTTACTTATACATCAAACAACTTATACCGAAAAGATTTTAAAATATTTTAATATGGACAAGACAAAAACCATTAAGTACTCATATGGTTGTTAGATCTTAATATTGATACTAATCCATTTCATCCTCTAGAAGATCATGAAGATCTTCTTGGTTCAGAAGTTCCATATTTTAGTGCAATTGGGGCTCTTATGTATCTTACAAATTATACAAGATCTGACATTTCTTTTGCAGTTAATTTGTTGACAAGGTTCAGCTCAGCCCCTACCAAAAGACATTGGAATGGGATCAAACAAATAGTTTGATACCTTCGGGGAACTACTGATTTATAATTATTTTATTCTAACAACTCGAAACAAGATTTATTTGGTTATACAGATGCAGATTATTTATCTGATCTACATAAAGCTAAATCTCAAACTGGATATGTATTCCTAAATGGAGGCACCGCAATATCATGACGTTCTCAAAACAAACACTTGTTGCAACATCATCAAATCATGCCGAAGTGATTGCATTACATGAAGCTACTCGGGAATGATTTTAGTTAAGATCAATGATACAAATCATTATTGATTCTTGTGGACTAGAACGCTATAAAAGCCCAACAACTATCTATGAAGATAATACAGCTTACATAGTACAAATGAAAGAAGAGTATCAAAAATGACAGAACAAAACGTAAATGCTGACGAGGCGCTAAAGCTATAAACGGTCTTAACGGTCATAAGTTTGATGAAAAAGAATGGTATATTGGTAAGACTCAGAAAAAGACTGAAAGGGAATAGGAATTGAAACAACAGTTTGAGCAAACCATGAAGGAGACTGTAGACAAATCACAAGAGTCAAACTTGTACATAAAAGATTTAGATGATACAGTTTCAGATGAAAACCTCAGATTCTTCTCATATACTCAAGATCTCGTAAAAGACAACCAGATTAAAATGAGATACGTTCAATCAACAACTCTGCTGATCTTTATACCAAAGCACTGTCAATCGCTGTTTTCAAAACATACGTTCACAATATTGGCATGAGGCAAGTTCAAAAGATGTGACGACTCAGCGTTGTCTACTTGAGGGGGAGTCAACTCTATGCTGCACTCTTTTTCCCTTAGCTAAAGTTTTATCCCACTGGGTTTTCTTTAGCAAGGTTTTTAACGAGGCAGTATTAATTGCTCTTTAAAAAAAAATTACCATCCAAGGGGGAGTGTTGTAATTTTAGTAGTTAAATATGGATAGTAATTAGTCAAATATGGATAGTAAAATTTGTACTATATATATGTGCATAATGTAAGTTACAAAAACACACATATACATTAAATACATCACACCTCTCTTCAACCTCTTTCTCTCCTATATCTTCTACAACACATCTCTCTTTTATTGGTTCTTTCAATTTGAATATATTGAACCAGGCCACTAAAGGTAGTTATAAGCCTACTGAAATATAACATTTATTTATTTATTCACTCAACTATTAATTATAGTTTACCATATCACCTACAATATTATATTCTACAACAAATTTATTATACCTACAACAATATCATGTCTGCATCATTACCTCCTGTAACTTTACAAGTCTATAATATTAAACATTTACCATTTCTATCTAACAAAGTAAATTTGACAACAGATTAGCAAATTACCTTTGATATTAGCTACTGAGCTTTATCAAAAGACAAAATGAGAATTTACGCATTTTAAAGGGTCATAATTGGTTAGACCACACTTAACGGTGCGTCGTAAACCCTCACCATCCATGTGCAATGGATAAAATCGATGCATTTGCACGACATTCTATCGCCATCCATGGCTCGCCCTACTATATGCCATTTCAAAGCATATTTTACGATGAGCAGTATGTTTTTAGTTAGTTATACATTGTGCAGTATATTAGTCTGTATATAGTCATGTATTTGTATGTATTTGTTTAGCCCATCACGTTTGTATTGAGCCCATAGGGTTAAGTCCATATTTCTTTATGTATTGTCTATATATTTGAAGATAATGAGAAAGTTTCAGGCATTGGAAAATAGAGTTGTAATCACTTGCATCCATAAATTTGCTTGAAAATAAAGGGACCAATGAGAACGCGACATGTGGCGCGAAAATCACATGTGATTGAAAAAAAATTCAAAAATTTTTTTTTTTCGAATTTTTTTTTTAAATCATTTGTGATTATGCATGTCAATCACATGTGATTGTAAACTCAATCACATGTGATTATGCATGGCAAATCCAATCACATGTGATTGTACAATTCAATCACATGTGATTGTGTAGGTAAATCACATGTGATTGTAAAAAAAAAAATTTTAAAAAAAATTTTCGAAAAAAAAAAATTCAAATTTTTTTTTTTAATCACATGTGATTTTCGCGACACATGTCACGCTCTCATTGGTCCCTTGAATCTCAACTTAATTTATGGACTCAAATGAATATTCCTCCCGAAAAATAATCACGATTTTATGGTATCAAGGCCATATCACGTTTGATTCTCTTCCCCGAAATACCCTCTAAAATTTCGGTCTTTCTTTCTCAACCTTTTCTCCTTCAATCGTCCTTTATCAAACCTACTGATCATATATTTTTTTTCAACGTAAAAGTTGAAGAATTCTAGATCATAGGTTTGGTTCCACTATTAATATTCTTTCAGTCAAAAGCAAGATTTTATTTACTATCAAAGTTTTGCTTATACCAATTATTAATTTAATAAGCGAGCACTTTACCTTATTTTGTCTTATGCTAATTTAGTCATAAGGTCACTCCCTATCGTAACTAAACTATTCATCTTCTTAACCTTCCACATCAGCGCCACATCAACACCAATATTCTATAACTAACCCATAACTAAACACTCCCTATCATGGCTAAAACAATAATCTTCTTAATATACAACGTAAAAACAATAAAGCATCAAGTCCAAACAATAAAAAGTCATTGAGACCCACAAATTCTATAACTAAACTTCAACATCCGTTAAATCCATGGTGAAAGCGGATAACTAAAGCGGGTAACTAGCTCATGCCTATGGTTAGTTACGGGTAATGACGGGTAATGAGCATGTAACTAACAGATAACTAGTTATAGGGAGTGGTCTAAGAACACCCAACCAATTTCTACACAATTATGGACATCATTAAATTGTGACTTCCGCACAATTTACTTATTAATTATATTTCTTTATTTCTTTCTCGGTGTTGAACAATTCTCACGTCGCCGCCATCCGTGTTCAAACAAGGGCCGATGGCAACATTCTTACAGGAAGTGTTGGATGGCCTATGTATCCTTGGGCCTATCCTACGTGGGCTTCACAATCAGTAAATTGGCAGAAAATGCCATATGATTGGGCTTATTCAGGCCCATATCTGCAGCAACCCACTAACTGTAATTTTCAGCAACGTCAGACTGTAATTCGGCCCAACAATATAGGGGTACTTGGGTCTGCTCCAAATGGCTCTCTTCATCAGTCGTATAACACTGGTAATTCTCCGGGTGATGACAGTTGGTATATGGATACGGGGGCCACTACTCATTTAGTCTCGGACTCAGGTAAACTCGACAGCATTTTTAATACAAGCAATGTTTCATCGGTTATTGTCGGTGACGGTACCACCATACCTGTATTAATAGCCGGACACACCACCTTACCGAATCCATACCGACCTCTACACCTCCATAATATTCTTGTAACGCCCATTATTGTTAAAAACTTAATTTCTGTCAAACAATTTAATAAAGAAAATAAATGTACCATTGAGTTTGACGAATTTGGTTTTTCTGTGAAAGATGCCCGGACCAGACATACTCTCTTCCGTTGTGACAGTGACGGTGATCTTTACCCTGTCAATTCCTCCAACCTATCTAAAATTGCTTTGCTCACGACAAGTCAACCTCTTTGGCATAACCGCTTAGGACACCCCGGCGATCACATTTTACATACCTTAGTTTCTCGTGGTTTCTTTAATTGTAATAAAGCTTCAACAAAACCTTTATGTCATGCATGTCAATTGGGAAAACATGTTAAATTGCCTTTTTATCGTTATGTCTCTATTGTTAGTAAGCCCTTTGAAATTATCCATTCCGATTTATGGACATCACCCATTCCTAGTGTAGGTGGTTTTAAATATTACATGCTATTATTAGACCATTATACACATTTTCTGTGGGTTTACCCTCTTCGTAAAAAATCTGATGTGCTTTCCAAATTTCTTCAATTTCACTCTTATGTTAAAAATCAATTCAACACAACAATCAAAGCCTTACAATGTGACAACGGGGGTGAATATAATAACGCCTCCTTTTATGACCTCTTTTCCACTCATGGCATAGAGTTTCGTTTTTCCTGCCCGCACACCTCTCAGCAAAATGGCATGGCGGAACGCATGATTCGAACCATAAACAACTGTATTCGATCTCTTCTCTTTCACGCTCGACTCCTTCTCGAATATTGGGGGGAGGCCCTTCATATGGCCACTCATTTACTCAATATTCTACCCTCTACATCAATATCTAACGATATCCCGTTTACTCGCCTTTTCAACAAAAACCCTAAATTCTCCCACCTTCGAGTCTTCGGTTGTTTGTGTTATCCACATATCCAAACACCTCATAAACTCGCCAAACATTCTACACCGTGCATCTTTCTTGGCTATCCTGCTAATCACCGTGGGTATCGTTGTCTAGATCTTGATTCTAAAAAGATCATCATATCACGACATATCACCTTTGATGAAACTATATTTTCTTTTGGTTCCATGCAACCAAACTCCTCTCCCTCATATTCCTTCCTTGATATTCCATGCAACCAAACTCCTCTCCCTCATATTCCTTCCTTGATATTCCCGGAGAGTTCCAACCTCACCCACAACACCATCATCATGAACCTCCTAGTCCTCCTACTTCGAGTAGTCCTACTCCCACCTCTACTTCCGCACCTCCAGACTTACCCACGTGTCCTCCACCTTCGAACTATACCACTATCGAATCCCCTATTCCTTCTATTCCAACTGGTCCAGTCACCTCTTCATCCACCACCCAGAACCAACATCCCATGCTAACCCGTGCTAAAATCGTAATTTCTAAACCCATCTCTCGCCTAAACTTACATGTTAACACTCCACCTGACATCCCAAAATCACATATCCAAGCCCTTACCGACCCAAACTGGAAACATGCAATGATCGATGAATATAATGCTTTAATTAAAAATGGTACTTGGGTTCTGGTTTCGCGGCCTTCGGGGGTCAATATTGTTAGATCTATGTGGTTGTTTAAACGTAAGTTACGATCTGATGGTTCTTGATGTGCGTAGAGGTGTATACGAAATAGTTATATTTTTACTACAAAATACTATTAAATACGATACATTTTTACACAAATTATTTATTTATTTATAGAGTGGAAATACCTAAACCTTGCTACAACACTTATAGGCAGTGTACCTAATCGTACAGTAGTGTAGTTTTTAGTAAGTCCGGTTCGTCCACAGGGAACTAGCCAAGTTTAACGCTATATTTTTAAAACTATATTTGTATAAATATAAATATAAATATAAATATAAGTAGTATTATTATTATAAAAGGGGGTTTTTACCGTTTAATGACCGGTTTGTCGATTTTAAAACTTAGTCGCAGTTAAAACCTAATGTAAAATATTAAAAATAAATATAACTTAATTTAAAGCGTAAAGTAAATAACGATAATGAAATTGCGATAAATAAAAGTGCGATAAATGAAATGACGATAAATTAAAGTGCGATAATTAAAAGTGCAATTAAATATGAAATAAAGGAATTATGCTTATTTAAACTTCTGTAATCATGATGTTTGACGCGTTGATTTTAGTTTATTACCATGGGTTAATTGTCCTTTATCCGGGATTATTCAATATATCCGTCTAGTTTTTGTCCATAACAGTCCATCAGTCATAAATATAAAGTGCGAGTGTCCTCGTCAAATTACCCTTATATCCGAAGTCAAATATTCCAACTAATTGGGGACTTAAACTATAATTATACCAATTTTCCTTGTAAATAATTCACCCCTGTTTTAATAAGTCCATTGACTATTAATCCATTCCCGTGTCCGGTTAAATGAACGATTATTAGTACTTATAAATATCCCGTCCATCGTGTCCGATCGAGTGTATATGGTTACTTATAGGTACGTCCAATTGTAAATCTTTATATTAAATTAACAAACTATCATTTAATTAAACAAATATAAAGCCCGTTAATAGCCCATAGTCTAGTTTCCATAAGTGTCGTTCTTTTGTCCAAACCCCAATTATGGTACAAAGCCCAATTACCCCGTCTTAATATTTAGCCCAACATCATGATTACTTCGGCTTAAATAAGCATATTAATAACTTAGCTACGAGACATTAAATTAAAAAGGTTGAACATAACTTACAATGATTAATAATAGCGTAGCGTTACACGGACAGAATTTCGACTTACACACTTACAACATTCGCTAACATACCCTTATTATTAAAATTAAAATTAAAATTAAAATTAAAATTATAATATAAATAATATATATATATATATATATATATATATATATATATATATATATATATATATATATATATATATTACGTTTGAGAGAGAGATAGGTAAAAGATGTGTTTTTGCTCGAGCATCAAACTGCTTTTTATAGGAGTGTGGCCAGAAAAAGTGGCCCATGCGATCGCATGGAAATATAGCCTCCAGGCCATGCGATCGCATGAAGCAGGAATCCAGCTCACAATCGATTGTTTGCTTCTTTCCGACGGTTTTATTAAATAATATAATATATAAATAATTTTAAGAATTAATTATATATTATATTATATTCATGTGCATAGTTGACTTGTAATTTTTAGTCCGTTGCGTCGAGCGTTGAGAGTTGACTCTGGTCCCGGTTCCGGATTTTCGAACGTCCTTGCGTACAATTTAATATCTTGTACTTTGCGTTTTGCGTCTTGTACTCTTGTAATTTTGAGACGTTTCTCATTAATAATTTGAACCACTTTGATTGTACTTTGTACTTTTGAGCTTTTTGGTCGTTTGCGTCTTCAATTCGTCGAATCTGTCTTTTGTCTTCACCTTTTATTATTTAAACGAATATCACTTGTAAATAGAACAATTGCAACTAAAAGCTTGTCTTTCTTGAGGGATAATGCTATGAAATATATGTTCGTTTTTAGCATTATCAAATATTCCCACACTTGAGCGTTGCTTGTCCTCAAGCAATATAGTCTTGAAATAAAAATACTAGAATCACTTCTTTATTCTTCACACTTTGTACATCAGTGATTTCTATACGGCGGTATGAACAATGGTAGTAACGATGTGGTTTACAGTCCCACATGACTATGAAAATTTAGATCCTTTAGGAAATTTGATCTTTATGAAAACATTTGATCTTTTGAAAATTCAATCTAGCTTTTACCCTAGATAAGTTTTCTGGAATAACTCTTCATCGGTGTTTGCAAATTGTTTTTATGGGTTTTGTGGGTTTCAGATTTGAAAATTTTAGCTCAAACTTGCGGTTTTGTGTCACCCACTTGCTAACCTTGTATTGGGAAAGCAACACGTCCAGTATACTTGCTCCGTATATTACCTTTCGGTAAACTACCGTCCGGTTGTAAAGGAAAGCGTTGAACAAGTAACTGTTAAGGCAATGTCCCATGACATGCTTTCAATTATGGTCTATAATGAAATGTCCCGTTCTTATTGATTAAAAACGTTCCATATTAATTGATTTCGTTGCGAGGTTTTGACCTCTATATGAGACGTTTTTCAAAGACTGCATTCATTTTAAAACAAACCATAACCTTTATTTCATCAATAAAGGTTTAAGAAGCTTTACGTAGATTATCAAATGATGATAATCTAAAATATCCTGTTTACACACGACCATTACATAATGGTTTACAATACAAATATGTTACAACAAAATAAGTTTCTCGAATGCAGTTTTTACACAATATCATACAAGCATGGACTCCAAATCTCGTCCTTATTTAAGTATGCGACAGCGGAAGCTCTTAATAATCACCTGAGAATAAACATGCTTAAAACGTCAACAAAAATGTTGGTGAGTTATAGGTTTAACCTATATATATCAAATCATAATAATAGACCACAAGATTTCATATTTCAATACACATCCCATACATAGAGATAAAAATCATTCATATGGTGAACACCTGGTAACCGACATTAACAAGATGCATATATAAGAATATCCCCATCATTCCGGGACACCCTTCGGATATGATATAAATTTCGAAGTACTAAAGCATCCGGTACTTTGGATGGGGTTTGTTAGGCCCAATAGATCTATCTTTAGGATTCGCGTCAATTAGGGTGTCTGTTCCCTAATTCTTAGATTACCAGACTTAATAAAAAGGGGCATATTCGATTTCGATAATTCAACCATAGAATGTAGTTTCACGTACTTGTGTCTATTTTGTAAATCATTTATAAAACTTGCATGTATTCTCATCCCAAAAATATTAGATTTTAAAAGTGGGACTATAACTCACTTTCACAGATTTTTACTTCGTCGGGAAGTAAGACTTGGCCACTGGTTGATTCACGAACCTATAACAATATATACATATATATCAAAGTATGTTCAAAATATATTTACAACACTTTTAATATATTTTGATGTTTTAAGTTTATTAAGTCAGCTGTCCTCGTTAGTAACCTACAACTAGTTGTCCACAGTTAGATGTACAGAAATAAATCGATAAATATTATCTTGAATCAATCCACGACCCAGTGTATACGTATCTCAGTATTGATCACAACTCAAACTATATATATTTTGGAATCAACCTCAACCCTGTATAGCTAACTCCAACATTCACATATAGAGTGTCTATGGTTGTTCCGAAATATATATAGATGTGTCGACATGATAGGTCGAAACATTGTATACGTGTCTATGGTATCTCAAGATTACATAATATACAATACAAATTGATTAATTTATGGTTGGAATAGATTTGTTACCAATTTTCACGTAGCTAAAATGAGAAAAATTATCCAATCTTGTTTTACCCATAACTTCTTCATTTTAAATCCGTTTTGAGTGAATCAAATTGCTATGGTTTCATATTGAACTATATTTTATGAATCTAAACATAAAAAGTATAGGTTTATAGTCGGAAAAATAAGTTACAAGTCGTTTTTGTAAAGGTAGTCATTTCAGTCGAAAGAACGACGTCTAGATGACCATTTTAGAAAACATACTTCCACTTTGAGTTTAACTATAATTTTTGGATATAGTTTCATGTTCATAATAAAAATCATTTTCTCAGAATAACAAATTTTAAATCAAAGTTTATCATAGTTTTTAATTAACTAACCCAAAACAGCCCGCGGTGTTACTACGACGGCGTAAATCCGGTTTTACGGTGTTTTTCGTGTTTTCAGGTTTTAAATCATTAAGTTAGCATATCATATAGATATAGAACATGTGTTTATTTGATTTTAAAAGTCAAGTTAGAAGGATTAACTTTTATTTGCGAACAAGTTTAGAATTAACTAAACTATGTTATAGTGATTACAAGTTTAAACCTTCAAATAAGATAGCTTTATATGTATGAATCGAATGATGTTATGAACATCATTACTACCTTAAGTTCCTTGGATAAACCTACTGGAAAATAGAAAAATGGATCTAGCTTCAACGGATCCTTGGATGGCTCAAAGTTCTTGAAGCAGAATCATGACAAGAAAACAAGTTCAAGTAAGATCATCACTTGAAATAAGATTGTTATAGTTATAGAAATTGAACCAAAGTTTGAATATGATTATTACCTTGTATTAGAATGATAACCTACTGTAAGAAACAAAGATTTCTTGAGGTTGGATGATCACCTTACAAGATTGGAAGTGAGCTAGCAAACTTGAAAGTATTCTTGATTTTATGTAACTAGAACTTGTAGAATATATGAAGAACACTTAGAACTTGAAGATAGAACTTTAGAGAGATCAATTAGATGAAGAAAATTGAAGAATGAAAGTGTTTGTAGGTGTTTTTGGTCGTTGGTGTATGGATTAGATATAAAGGATATGAAATTTTGTTTTCATGTAAATAAGTCATGAATGATTACTCATATTTTTGCAATTTTATGAGATATTTCATGCTAGTTGCCAAATGATGGTTCTCACATGTGTTAGGTGACTCACATGGGCTGCTAAGAGCTGATCATTGGAGTGTATATACCAATAGTACATACATCTAAAAGCTGTGTATTGTACGAGTACGAATACGGGTGCATACGAGTAGAATTGTTGATGAAACTGAACGAGGATGTAATTGTAAGAATTTTTGTTAAGTAGAAGTATTTTGATAAGTGTATTGAAGTCTTTCAAAAGTGTATAAATACATATTAAAACACTACATGTATATACATTTTAACTGAGTCGTTAAGTCATCGTTAGTCGTTACATGTAAGTGTTGTTTTGAAACCTTTAGGTTAACGATCTTGTTAAATGTTGTTAACCCAATGTTTATAATATCAAATGAGATTTTAAATTATTATATTATCATGATATTATCATGTATGAATATCTCTTAATATGATATATATACATTAAATGTCTTTACAACGATAATCGTTACATATATGTCTCGTTTAAAAATCATTAAGTTAGTAGTCTTGTTTTTACATATGTAGTTCATTGTTAATATACTTAATGATATGTTTACTTATCATAGTATTATGTTAACTATATATATATATATATATATATATATATCCATATATATGTCATCATATAGTTTTTACAAGTTTTAACGTTCGTGAATCACCGGTCAACTTGGGTGGTCAATTGTCTATATGAAACATATTTCAATTAATCAAGTCTTAACAAGTTTGATTGCTTAACATGTTGGAAACATTTAATCATGTAAATATCAATCTCAATTAATATATATAAACATGGAAAAGTTCGGGTCACTACAGTACCTACCCGTTAAATAAATTTCGTCCCGAAATTTTAAGCTGTTGAAGGTGTTGACGAATCTTCTGGAAATAGATGCGGGTATTTCTTCTTCATCTGATCTTCACGCTCCCAGGTGAACTCGGTTCCTCTACGAGCATTCCATCGAACCTTAACAATTGGTATCTTGTTTTGCTTAAGTCTTTTAACCTCACGATCCATTATTTCGACGGGTTCTTCGATGAATTGAAGTTTTTCGTTGATTTGGATTTCATCTAACGGAATAGTGAGATCTTCTTTAGCAAAACATTTCTTCAAATTCGAGACGTGGAAAGTGTTATGTACAGTCGCGAGTTGTTGAGGTAACTCAAGTCGGTAAGCTACTGGTCCGACACGATCAATAATCTTGAATGGTCCAATATACCTTGGATTTAATTTCCCTCGTTTACCAAATCGAACAACGCCTTTCCAAGGTGCAACTTTAAGCATGACCATCTCTCCAATTTCAAATTCTATATCTTTTCTTTTAATGTCAGCGTAGCTCTTTTGTCAACTTTAGGCAGTTTTCAACCGTTGTTGAATTTGGATGATCTTCTCGGTAGTTTCTTGTATAATCTCCGGACCCGTAATCTGTCTATCCCCCACTTCACTCCAGCAAATCGGAGACCTGCACTTTCTACCATAAAGTGCTTCAAACGGCGCCATCTCAATGCTTGAATGGTAGCTATTGTTGTAGGAAAATTCTGCTAACGGTAGATGTCGATCTCAACTGTTTCCGAAATCAATAACACATGCTCGTAGTATGTCTTCAAGCGTTTGTATCGTCCTTTCGCTCTGCCCATCAGTTTGTGGATGATAGGCAGTACTCATGTCTAGATGAGTTCCTAATGCTTGCTGTAATGTCTGCCAGAATCTTGAAATAAATCTACCATCCCTATCAGAGATAATAGAGATTGGTATTCCATGTCTGGAGACGACTTCCTTCAAATACAGTCGTGCTAACTTCTCCATCTTGTCATCTTCTCTTATTGGCAGGAAGTGTGCTGATTTGGTGAGACGATCAACTATTACCCAAATAGTATCAAAACCACTTGCAGTCCTTGGCAATTTAGTGATGAAATCCATGGTAATGTTTTCCCATTTCCATTCCGGTATTTCGGGTTGTTGAAGTAGACCTGATGGTTTCTGATGCTCAGCTTTGACCTTAGAACACGTCAAACATTCTCCTACGTATTTAGCAACATCGGCTTTCATACCCGGCCACCAAAAATGTTTCTTGAGATCCTTGTACATCTTCCCCGTTCCAGGATGTATTGAGTATCTGGTTTTATGAGCTTCTCTAAGTACCATTTCTCTCATATCTCCAAATTTTGGTACCCAAATTCTTTCAGCCCTATACCGGGTTCCGTCTTCCCGAATATTAAGATGCTTCTCCGATCCTTTGGGTATTTCATCCTTTAAATTTCTCTCTTTTAAAACTCCTTGTTGCGCCTCCTTTATTTGAGTAGTAAGGTTATTATGAATCATTATATTCATAGATTTTACTCGAATGGGTTCTCTGTCCTTCCTGCTCAAGGCATCGGCTACCACATTTGCCTTCCCCGGGTGGTAACGAATCTCAAAGTCGTAATCATTCAATAATTCAATCCACCTACGCTGCCTCATATTCAGTTGTTTTTGATTAAATATGTGTTGAAGACTTTTGTGGTCGGTATATATAATACTTTTAACCCCATATAAGTAGTGCCTCCAAGTCTTTAATGCAAAAACAACCGCGCCTAATTCCAAATCATGCGTCGTATAATTTTGTTCGTGAATCTTCAATTGTCTAGACGCATAAGCAATCACCTTCGTTCTTTGCATTAATACACAACCGAGACCTTGCTTTGATGCGTCACAATAAATCACAAAATCATCATTCCCTTTAGGCAATGACAATATAGGTGCCGTAGTTAGCTTTTTCTTCAATAACTGAAACGCTTTCTCTTGTTCATCATTCCATTCAAATTTCTTCCCTTTATGCGTTAATGCAGTCAAGGGTTTTGCTATTCTGGAAAAGTCTTGGATGAACCTTCTGTAGTAACCAGCTAGTCCTAAAAACTGGCGTATGTGTTTCGGAGTTTTCGGGGTTTCCCACTTTTCAATAGTTTCTATCTTTGCTGGATCCACCTTAATACCTTCTTTGTTCACTATGTGACCGAGGAATTGAACTTCTTCCAACCAAAATGCACACTTTGAAAACTTAGCGTACAATTCTTCCTTCCTCAATACTTCTAACACCTTTCTCAAATGTTCACCGTGTTCTTGGTCATTCTTTGAGTAAATAAGTATGTCATCAATGAAAACAATGACAAACTTGTCAAGGTATGGTCCACACACTCGGTTCATAAGGTCCATGAACACAGCTGGTACATTAGTTAAACCAAACGGCATGACCATAAACTCGTAATGACCGTAACATGTTCTGAAAGCAGTCTTTGGAATATCATCTTCTTTCACCCGCATTTGATGATACCCGGAACGTAAGTCAATCTTTGAATAAACAGACGAGCCTTGTAGTTGATCAAATAAGTCGTCGATTCTCGGTAGTGGGTAGCGGTTCTTGATGGTAAGTTTGTTCAACTCTCGGTAGTTGATACACAACCTGAATGTACCATCTTTCTTCTTAACAAACAAAACAGGAGCTCCCCACGGTGATGTGCTTGGTCAAATGAAACCATGCTCTAAAAGTTCTTGTAATTGGCTTTGCAGTTCTTTCATCTCGCTGGGTGCGAGTCTGTAAGGAGCACGAGCTATTGGTGTAGCTCCTGGTACAAGATCTATTTGAAATTCAACGGATCGATGTGGGGGTAATCCCGGTAATTCTTTCCGAAATACATCGGGAAATTCTTTTGCAATGGGAACATCATTGATGCTCTTTTCTTCAGTTTGTACTTTCTCGACGTGTGCTAGAAGAGCATAGCAACCTTTTCTTATTAGTTTTTGTGCCTTCAAATTACTAATAAGATGTAGCTTCGTGTTGCCCTTTTCTCCGTACACCATTAAGGGTTTTCCTTTTTCTCGTATAATGCGAATTGCATTTTTGTAACAAACGATCTCTGCTTTCACTTCTTTCAACCAGTCCATACCGATTATCACATCAAAACTCCCTAACTCTACTGGTATCAAATCAATCTTAAATGTTTAGCTAACCAGTTTAATTTCTCGATTCCGACATATATTATCTGCTGAAATTAATTTACCATTTGCTAATTCGAGTAAAAATTTACTATCCAAAGGCGTCAATGGACAACTTAATTTAGCACAAAAATCTCTACTCATATAGCTTCTATCCGCACCCGAATCAAATAAAACGTAAGCAGATTTATTGTCAATAAGAAACGTACCCGTAACAAGCTCCGGGTCTTCCTGTGCCTCTGCCGCATTAATATTGAAAACTCTTCCGCGGCCTTGTCCATTCGTGTTCTCCTGGTTCGGGCAATTTCTAATAATGTGGCCCGGTTTTCCACATTTATAACAAACTACATTGGCATAACTTGCTCCGACACTACTTGCTCCACCATTACTCGTTCCGACACCATTTGTTCCTTTCGTTCTATTAACCCCTGGTCCGTATGTAGTGACCCGAACTTTTCCATGTTTATATATATTAATTGAGATTGATATTTACATGATTAAATGTTTCCAACATGTTAAGCAATCAAACTTGTTAAGACTTGATTAATTGAAATATGTTTCATATAGACAATTGACCACCCAAGTTGACCGGTGATTCACGAACGTTAAAACTTGTAAAAACTATATGATGACATATATATGGATATATATATATAGTTAACATGATACTATGATAAGTAAACATATCATTAAGTATATTAACAATGAACTACATATGTAAAAACAAGACTACTAACTTAATGATTTTTAAACGAGACATATATGTAACGATTATCGTTGTAAAGACATTTAATGTATATATATCATATTAAGAGATATTCATACATGATAATATCATGATAATATAATAATTTAAAATCTCATTTGATATTATAAACATTGGGTTAACAACATTTAACAAGATCGTTAACCTAAAGGTTTCAAAACAACACTTACATGTAACGACTAACGATGACTTAACGACTCAGTTAAAATGTATATACATGTAGTGTTTTAATATGTATTTATACACTTTTGAAAGACTTCAATACACTTATCAAAATACTTCTACTTAACAAAAATGCTTACAATTACATCCTCGTTCAGTTTCATCAACAATTCTACTCGTATGCACCCGTATTCGTACTCGTACAATACACAGCTTTTAGATGTATGTACTATTGGTATATACACTCCAATGTTCAGCTCTTAGCAGCCCATGTGAGTCACCTAACACATGTGGGAACCATCATTTGGCAACTAGCATGAAATATCTCATAAAATTACAAAAATATGAGTAATCATTCATGACTTATTTACATGAAAACAAAATTACATATCCTTTATATCTAATCCATACACCAACGACCAAAAACACCTACAAACACTTTCATTCTTCAATTTTCTTCATCTAATTGATCTCTCTCAAGTTCTATCTTCAAGTTCTAAGTGTTCTTCATAAATTCCAAAAGTTCTAGTTTCATAAAATCAAGAATACTTTCAAGTTTGCTAGCTCACTTCCAATCTTGTAAGGTGATCATCCAACCTCAAGAAATCTTTGTTTCTTACAGTAGGTTATCATTCTAATACAAGGTAATAATCATATTCAAACTTTGGTTCAATTTCTATAACTATAACAATCTTATTTCAAGTGATGATCTTACTTGAACTTGTTTTCGTGTCATGATTCTGCTTCAAGAACTTCGAGCCATCCAAGGATCCATTGAAGCTAGATCCATTTTTCTCTTTTCCAGTAGGTTTATCCAAGGAACTTAAGGTAGTAATGATGTTCATAACATCATTCGATTCATACATATAAAGCTATCTTATTCGAAGGTTTAAACTTGTAATCACTAGAACATAGTTTAGTTAATTCTAAACTTGTTCGCAAACAAAAGTTAATCCTTCTAACTTGACTTTTAAAATCAACTAAACACATGTTCTATATCTATATGATATGCTAACTTAATGATTTAAAACCTGGAAACACGAAAAACACCGTAAAACCGGATTTACGCCGTCGTAGTAACACCGCGGGCTGTTTTGGGTTAGTTAATTAAAAACTATGATAAACTTTGATTTAAAAGTTGTTATTCTGAGAAAATTATTTTTATTATGAACATGAAACTATATCCAAAAATTATGGTTAAACTCAAAGTGGAAGTATGTTTTCTAAAATGGTCATCTAGACGTCGTTCTTTCGACTGAAATGACTACCTTTACAAAAACGACTTGTAACTTATTTTTCCGACTATAAACCTATACTTTTTCTGTTTAGATTCATAAAATAGAGTTCAATATGAAACTATAGCAATTTGATTCACTCAAAACGGATTTAAAATGAAGAAGTTATGGGTAAAACAAGATTGGATAATTTTTCTCATTTTAGCTACGTGAAAATTGGTAACAAATCTATTCCAACCATAACTTAATCAACTTGTATTGTATATTATGTAATCTTGAGATACCATAGACACGTATACAATGTTTCGACCTATCATGTCGACACATCTATATATATTTCGGAACAACCATAGACACTCTATATGTGAATGTTGGAGTTAGCTATACAGGGTTGAGGTTGATTCCAAAATATATTTAGTTTGAGTTGTGATCAATACTGAGATACGTATACACTGGATCGTGGATTGATTCAAGATAATATTTATCGATTTATTTCTGTACATCTAACTGTGGACAACTAGTTGTAGGTTACTAACGAGGACAGCTGACTTAATAAACTTAAAACATCAAAATATATTAAAAGTGTTGTAAATATATTTTGAACATACTTTGATATATATGTATATATTGTTATAGGTTCGTGAATCAACCAGTGGCCAAGTCTTACTTCCCGACGGAGTAAAAATCTGTGAAAGTGAGTTATAGTCCCACTTTTAAAATCTAATATTTTTGGGATGAGAATACATGCAGGTTTTATAAATGATTTACAAAATAGACACAAGTACGTGAAACTACATTCTATGGTTGAATTATCGAAATCGAATATGCCCCTTTTTATTAAGTCTGGTAATCTAAGAATTAGGGAACAGACACCCTAATTGACGCGAATCCTAAAGATAGATCTATTGGGCCTAACAAACCTCATCCAAAGTACCGGATGCTTTAGTACTTCAAAATTTATATCATATCCGAAGGGTGTCCCGGAATGATGGGGATATTCTTATATATGTATCTTGTTAATGTCGGTTACCAGGTGTTCACCATATGAATGATTTTTATCTCTATGTATGGGATGTGTATTGAAATATGAAATCTTGTGGTCTATTGTTACGATTTGATATATATAGGTTAAACCTATAATTCACCAACATTTTTGTTGACGTTTAAAGCATGTTTATTCTCAGGTGAATATTAAGAGCTTCCGCTGTTGCATACTAAAATAAGGACAAGATTTGGAGTCCATGTTTGTATGATATTGTGTAAAAACTGCATTCAAGAAACTGATTTCGATGTAACATATTTGTATTGTAAACCATTATGTAATGGTCGTGTGTAAACAGGATATTTTAGATTATCATTATTTGATAATCTACGTAAAGCTTTTTAAACCTTTATTTATGAAATAAAGGTTATGGTTTGTTTTAAAAATGAATGCAGTCTTTGAAAAACGTCTCATATAGAGGTCAAAACCTCGCAACGAAATCAATTAATATGGAACGTTTTTAATCAATAAGAACGGGACATTTCAGTTGGTATCCGAGCGTTGGTCTTAGAGAACCAGAATTTTGCATTAGTGTGTCTTATCGAGTTTGTTAGGATGCATTAGTGAGTCTGGACTTCGACCGTGTTTACTTGAAAAATGATTGCTTAACAAATTTTGTTGGAAACTATATATTTTTAACATGTGAATATTATGTGATATATTAATCTCTTAACGCGTTTGATATTATGTGATAGATGTCTACCTCTAGAACAAGTCCCATTGACTCACCTAATAATAATGAAGAGTCAAATGTAAATTGGAATGATTCGTGGACTGATTCACAAGTTCCCGAAGAGGAACCGGAAGAAGAGTCGGAACCGGAAGAAGAATCGGAACCGGAAGAAGAATCGGAACCGGATGAAGAAATAGAACCGGTGGGGGAAATAATAAAACGATTAAGTAAAAGAAAATCCTCAACCAACCGACCAAGGTTAATTATGGTCAATGGTGTTTCCGCCAAGGAAGCAAAATACTGGGAGGATTACCAATTCTCCGATGAATCGGATTCCGACGAGAATTCCGATGATGTTATAGAAATTACCCCAACTGAATTTAAAAAGGCAAAAGAAAATAATAAGGGAAAGGGCATAAAAATAGAGAAATCTAATTCCAACCCCGATGAACTTTATATGTATCGTCAACCCCCGAAGTCCTTAAGTTGTAACAATGACCCGGGAACCTCTAAACCACCAGGTTTTTCTAAACCAATGTGGATCACGACGGCTCGTATTAGGGGAACATCATATATCCCTAGAAACTTGGCAAAACGAACCAAAACCGAAGAAGTAGAAACAAGCGAGTCGGAATAAGATAGTTGTATTCATGTGGTGTAATATATGTAATGTAGTGTGCTTATGCTTTATGATATATGTAAAAATTGCTTGTATTAATAAGTATTTTTTTTTATGAATCTAACTCTTGTCTATTTTACAGTATAAAAATGCAAAATGGATAGACAACCCAATATTTTAAGAGACCTACCTGGAGACATGATTGATGAAATCTTGTCTAGAGTCGGTCAGAATTCCTCGGCACAACTATTTAAGGCGAGATCAGTTTGTAAGACATTCGAAGAACGTTCCAAGAATGTCTTGGTTTATAAGAGACTTTCGTTTGAAAGATGGGGGATATCACATTGGGAAACCCATAAGTTACGATGTGTTTACTTTGACGCATATATTGCGGGGAACCCAAATGCTATTTTACGCAATGGGTTAAGAAATTATTTTGACTCAATATATCCGAATATTGGACTTCGTGATTTAGAAAAAGCGGCTAACATGCAACATAAAGAAGCATGTTATGCTTACGGATTAGTAATGTTCGCTTCTCACCAAAGTGAGAACAAGAACATCGGGCTACAACTATTAAACAAAACGTTCCCACAAGTGACGGAGTCGGTAATTGGGGTAAGAAATGAGGTTTTTAGATTGTTACGGGACTGTTGGACATTACGTAACCCTCGTCCCTTTGACGACGTTACAACACGCTGTCTTATCAACGGCCATAACGGTTATGTTGCACAAGACCAAGGATGGGAAGTAGTCCTAGTAAAACCAGAATGCATGACTTGTTTCTGGACGTATGAATTACGTGTCTTTATTGCCTTTGCTGAACGACTTGTGTACTAG
Source organism: Rutidosis leptorrhynchoides (assembly GCF_046630445.1). NCBI lineage: Eukaryota > Viridiplantae > Streptophyta > Magnoliopsida > Asterales > Asteraceae > Rutidosis > Rutidosis leptorrhynchoides. Next base: position 317,126,739 of record NC_092337.1, read on the forward strand.
CTAGAATTATCTTCACAACTATCTTGTATCAAAGTTATTGTGTACTATATTTCATGCTTTATGTAAAATAAGCGGTATTGTAAGTTTGTAAAATATTGTATAAAAGTTTGAACGCGAAATATTATTATAATCAGTTTTTCATATAGAATTGTAGTAGTTGAATTGTATATTAGCTACTAAGTATGAACTTAACGGGTAGGTACTACCCGAATTTAAACTTATAAAACGCTAATATGAAGAAAAAGCTTTTATAAATGAGTTCATATTATGCTACGAAATACTATTAACTACTCTTAATATTCTGTATGATTAACTTGTTCCATTTAACTATTTTGAAGGAAATGGCACCGACTACTCGACACACCGTGAATATGAATGAAGAGGAATTCCGTACTTTTCTAGCTTCAAACATAGCTGCAGTACAGGCTGCGCTACATACCAACAATAACCTTGGATCTAGCAGTACAGGAAATCGTGTAGGATGCACCTACAAAGAATTCACTGCCTGCAAACCTTTGGAATTTGATGGAACCGAAGGACCGATCGGATTGAAACGGTGGACCGAGAAGGTTGAATCGGTGTTTGCCATAAGTAAGTGTACTGAAGAGGACAAAGTGAAGTACGCTACGCATACCTTCACAGGTTCTGCATTAACATGGTGGAATACCTATCTAGAGCAAGTGGGACAAGACGATGCGTACGCACTACCGTGGTCAGCATTCAAGCACTTGATGAACGAGAAGTACCGTCCCAGAACCGAGGTCAATAAGCTCAAGACAGAACTTAGAGGGTTACGAACCCAAGGATTTGATATTACCACGTACGAAAGACGATTCACAGAATTGTGCCTATTGTGTCCGGGAGCATTCGAAGATGAGGAAGAGAAGATCGACGCGTTTGTGAAAGGATTACCGGAAAGAATCCAAGAAGATATAAGTTCACACGAGCCCGCCTCCATACAACAGGCATGTAGAATGGCTCACAAACTCGTGAACCAGATTGAAGAAAGAATTAAAGAACAGACTGCTGAAGAGGCCAATGTGAAGCAAGTCAAAAGAAAGTGGGAGGAAAACGGTGATAAGAATCACCAATACAACAACAACAGCAATTACAACAATAATCGCAACAATTATCCCAACAATCGCAACATCAATCGCAACTACAACAAACGGCCCAACAACAACAACAACAACAACAACAACAACAACTACAACAATCATCCCAACAACAATAATAACCGCAACAACAACAACAATCAGAAGCAGCTATGCCAAAGGTGTGAAAAGAATCACTCGGGGTTCTGCACCAAATTTTGCAACAAGTGTAAAAGAAATGGTCATAGCGCGGCGAAGTGTGAGGTCTACGGACCAGGGGTTAATAGAACGAAAGGAACAAATGGTGTCGGAACGAGTAATGGCGGAGCAAGTAGTGTCGGAGCAAGTTATGCCAATGTAGTTTGTTATAAATGTGGAAAACCGGGCCACATTATTAGAAATTGCCCGAACCAGGAGAACACGAATGGACAAGGCCGCGGAAGAGTTTTCAATATTAATGCGGCAGAGGCACAGGAAGACCCGGAGCTTGTTACGGGTACGTTTCTTATTGACAATAAATCTGCTTACGTTTTATTTGATTCGGGTGCGGATAGAAGCTATATGAGTAGAGATTTTTGTGCTAAATTAAGTTGTCCATTGATGCCTTTGGATAGTAAATTTTTACTCGAATTAGCAAATGGTAAATTAATTTCAGCAGATAATATATGTCGGAATCGAGAAATTAAACTGGTTAGCGAAACATTTAAGATTGATTTGATACCAGTAGAGTTAGGGAGTTTTGATGTGATAATCGGTATGGACTGGTTGAAAGAAGTGAAAGCGGAGATCGTTTGTTACAAAAATGCAATTCGCATTATACGAGAAAAAGGAAAACCCTTAATGGTGTACGGAGAAAAGGGCAACACGAAGCTACATCTTATTAGTAATTTGAAGGCACAAAAACTAATAAGAAAAGGTTGCTATGCTGTTCTAGCACACGTCGAGAAAGTACAAACTGAAGAAAAGAGCATCAATGATGTTCCCGTCGCAAAAGAATTTCCTGATGTATTTCCGAAAGAATTACCGGGATTACCCCCACATCGATCCGTTGAATTTCAAATAGATCTTGTACCAGGAGCTGCACCAATAGCTCGTGCTCCTTACAGACTCGCACCCAGCGAGATGAAAGAACTACAAAGCCAATTACAAGAACTTTTAGAGCGTGGTTTCATTCGACCAAGCACATCACCGTGGGGAGCTCCTGTTTTGTTTGTCAAGAAGAAAGATGGTACATTCAGGTTGTGTATCGACTACCGAGAGTTGAACAAACTTACCATCAAGAACCGCTACCCACTACCGAGAATCGATGACTTATTTGATCAACTACAAGGCTCGTCTGTTTATTCAAAGATTGACTTACGTTCCGGGTATCATCAAATGCGGGTGAAACAAGATGATATTCCAAAGACTGCTTTCAGAACACGTTACGGTCATTACGAGTTTATGGTCATGCCGTTTGGTTTAACTAATGCACCAGCTGTGTTCATGGACCTTATGAACCGAGTGTGTGGACCATACCTTGACAAGTTTGTCATTGTTTTCATTGATGACATACTTATTTACTCAAAGAATGACCAAGAACACGGTGAACATTTGAGAAAGGTGTTAGAAGTATTGAGGAAGGAAGAATTGTACGCTAAGTTTTCCAAGTGTGCATTTTGGTTGGAAGAAGTTCAATTCCTCGGTCACATAGTGAACAAAGAAGGTATTAAGGTGGATCCGGCAAAGATAGAAACTGTTGAAAAGTGGGAAACCCCGAAAACTCCGAAACACATACGCCAGTTTTTAGGACTAGCTGGTTACTACAGAAGGTTCATCCAAGACTTTTCCAGAATAGCAAAACCCTTGACTGCATTAACGTATAAAGGGAAGAAATTTGAATGGAATGATGAACAAGAGAAAGCGTTTCAGTTATTGAAGAAAAAGCTAACTACAGCACCTATATTGTCATTGCCTGAAGGGAATGATGATTTTGTGATTTATTGTGATGCATCAAAGCAAGGTCTCGGTTCTGTATTAATGCAACGAACGAAGGTGATTGCTTATGCGTCTAGACAATTGAAGATTCACGAACAAAATTATACGACGCATGATTTGGAATTAGGCGCGGTTGTTTTTGCATTAAAGACTTGGAGGCACTACTTATATGGGGTCAAAAGTATTATATATACCGACCACAAAAGTCTTCAACACATATTTAATCAGAAACAACTGAATATGAGGCAGCGTAGGTGGATTGAATTATTGAATGATTACGACTTTGAGATTCGTTACCACCCGGGGAAGGCAAATGTGGTAGCCGATGCCTTGAGCAGGAAGGACAGAGAACCCATTCGAGTAAAATCTATGAATATAATGATTCATAATAACATTACTACTCAAATAAAGGAGGCGCAACAAGGAGTTTTAAAAGAGGGAAATTTAAAGGATGAAATACCCAAAGGATCGGAGAAGCATCTTAATATTCGGGAAGACGGAACCCGGTATAGGGCTGAAAGGATTTGGGTACCAAAATTTGGAGATATGAGAGAAATGGTACTTAGAGAAGCTCATAAAACCAGATACTCAATACATCCTGGAACGGGGAAGATGTACAAGGATCTCAAGAAACATTTTTGGTGGCCGGGTATGAAAGCCGATGTTGCTAAATACGTAGGAGAATGTTTGACGTGTTCTAAGGTCAAAGCTGAGCATCAGAAACCATCAGGTCTACTTCAACAACCCGAAATCCCGGAATGGAAATGGGAAAACATTACCATGGATTTCATCACGAAATTGCCAAGGACTGCAAGTGGTTTTGATACTATTTGGGTAATAGTTGATCGTCTCACCAAATCAGCACACTTCCTACCAATAAGAGAAGATGACAAGATGGAGAAGTTAGCACGACTGTATTTGATGGAAGTCGTCTCCAGACATGGAATACCAATCTCTATTATCTCTGATAGGGATGGCAGATTTATTTCAAGATTCTGGCAGACATTACAGCAAGCATTAGGAACTCGTCTAGACATGAGTACTGCCTATCATCCACAAACTGATGGGCAGAGCGAAAGGACGATACAAACGCTTGAAGACATGCTACGAGCATGTGTTATTGATTTCGGAAACAGTTGGGATCGACATCTACCGTTAGCAGAATTTTCCTACAACAACAGCTACCATTCAAGCATTGAGATGGCGCCGTTTGAAGCACTTTATGGTAGAAAGTGCAGGTCTCCGATTTGTTGGAGTGAAGTGGGGGATAGACAGATTACGGGTCCGGAGATTATACAAGAAACTACCGAGAAGATCATCCAAATTCAACAACGGTTGAAAACCGCCCAAAGTCGACAAAAGAGCTACGCTGACATTAAAAGAAAAGATATAGAATTTGAAATTGGAGAGATGGTCATGCTTAAAGTTGCACCTTGGAAAGGCGTTGTTCGATTTGGTAAACGAGGGAAATTAAATCCAAGGTATATTGGACCATTCAAGATTATTGATCGTGTCGGACCAGTAGCTTACCGACTAGAGTTACCTCAACAACTCGTGGCTGTACATAACACTTTCCACGTCTCGAATTTGAAGAAATGTTTTGCTAAAGAAGATCTCACTATTCCGTTAGATGAAATCCAAATCAACGAAAAACTTCAATTCATCGAAGAACCCGTCGAAATAATGGATCGTGAGGTTAAAAGACTTAAGCAAAACAAGATACCAATTGTTAAGGTTCGATGGAATGCTCGTAGAGGACCCGAGTTCACCTGGGAGCGTGAAGATCAGATGAAGAAGAAATACCCGCATCTATTTCCAGAAGATTCGTCAACACCTTCAACAGCTTAAAATTTCGGGACGAAATTTATTTAACGGGTAGGTACTGTAGTGACCCGAACTTTTCCATGTTTATATATATTAATTGAGATTGATATTTACATGATTAAATGTTTCCAACATGTTAAGCAATCAAACTTGTTAAGACTTGATTAATTGAAATATGTTTCATATAGACAATTGACCACCCAAGTTGACCGGTGATTCACGAACGTTAAAACTTGTAAAAACTATATGATGACATATATATGGATATATATATATAGTTAACATGATACTATGATAAGTAAACATATCATTAAGTATATTAACAATGAACTACATATGTAAAAACAAGACTACTAACTTAATGATTTTTAAACGAGACATATATGTAACGATTATCGTTGTAAAGACATTTAATGTATATATATCATATTAAGAGATATTCATACATGATAATATCATGATAATATAATAATTTAAAATCTCATTTGATATTATAAACATTGGGTTAACAACATTTAACAAGATCGTTAACCTAAAGGTTTCAAAACAACACTTACATGTAACGACTAACGATGACTTAACGACTCAGTTAAAATGTATATACATGTAGTGTTTTAATATGTATTTATACACTTTTGAAAGACTTCAATACACTTATCAAAATACTTCTACTTAACAAAAATGCTTACAATTACATCCTCGTTCAGTTTCATCAACAATTCTACTCGTATGCACCCGTATTCGTACTCGTACAATACACAGCTTTTAGATGTATGTACTATTGGTATATACACTCCAATGATCAGCTCTTAGCAGCCCATGTGAGTCACCTAACACATGTGGGAACCATCATTTGGCAACTAGCATGAAATATCTCATAAAATTACAAAAATATGAGTAATCATTCATGACTTATTTACATGAAAACAAAATTACATATCCTTTATATCTAATCCATACACCAACGACCAAAAACACCTACAAACACTTTCATTCTTCAATTTTCTTCATCTAATTGATCTCTCTCAAGTTCTATCTTCAAGTTCTAAGTGTTCTTCATAAATTCCAAAAGTTCTAGTTTCATAAAATCAAGAATACTTTCAAGTTTGCTAGCTCACTTTCAATCTTGTAAGGTGATCATCCAACCTCAAGAAATCTTTGTTTCTTACAGTAGGTTATCATTCTAATACAAGGTAATAATCATATTCAAACTTTGGTTCAATTTCTATAACTATAACAATCTTATTTCAAGTGATGATCTTACTTGAACTTGTTTTCGTGTCATGATTCTGCTTCAAGAACTTCGAGCCATCCAAGGATCCATTGAAGCTAGATCCATTTTTCTCTTTTCCAGTAGGTTTATCCAAGGAACTTAAGGTAGTAATGATGTTCATAACATCATTCGATTCATACATATAAAGCTATCTTATTCGAAGGTTTAAACTTGTAATCACTAGAACATAGTTTAGTTAATTCTAAACTTGTTCGCAAACAAAAGTTAATCCTTCTAACTTGACTTTTAAAATCAACTAAACACATGTTCTATATCTATATGATATGCTAACTTAATGATTTAAAACCTGGAAACACGAAAAACACCGTAAAACCGGATTTACGCCGTCGTAGTAACACCGCGGGCTGTTTTGGGTTAGTTAATTAAAAACTATGATAAACTTTGATTTAAAAGTTGTTATTCTGAGAAAATTATTTTTATTATGAACATGAAACTATATCCAAAAATTATGGTTAAACTCAAAGTGGAAGTATGTTTTCTAAAATGGTCATCTAGACGTCGTTCTTTCGACTGAAATGACTACCTTTACAAAAACGACTTGTAACTTATTTTTCCGACTATAAACCTATACTTTTTCTGTTTAGATTCATAAAATAGAGTTCAATATGAAACTATAGCAATTTGATTCACTCAAAACGGATTTAAAATGAAGAAGTTATGGGTAAAACAAGATTGGATAATTTTTCTCATTTTAGCTACGTGAAAATTGGTAACAAATCTATTCCAACCATAACTTAATCAACTTGTATTGTATATTATGTAATCTTGAGATACCATAGACACGTATACAATGTTTCGACCTATCATGTCGACACATCTATATATATTTCGGAACAACCATAGACACTCTATATGTGAATGTTGGAGTTAGCTATACAGGGTTGAGGTTGATTCCAAAATATATTTAGTTTGAGTTGTGATCAATACTGAGATACGTATACACTGGATCGTGGATTGATTCAAGATAATATTTATCGATTTATTTCTGTACATCTAACTGTGGACAACTAGTTGTAGGTTACTAACGAGGACAGCTGACTTAATAAACTTAAAACATCAAAATATATTAAAAGTGTTGTAAATATATTTTGAACATACTTTGATATATATGTATATATTGTTATAGGTTCGTGAATCAACCAGTGGCCAAGTCTTACTTCCCGACGAAGTAAAAATCTGTGAAAGTGAGTTATAGTCCCACTTTTAAAATCTAATATTTTTGGGATGAGAATACATGCAGGTTTTATAAATGATTTACAAAATAGACACAAGTACGTGAAACTACATTCTATGGTTGAATTATCGAAATCGAATATGCCCCTTTTTATTAAGTCTGGTAATCTAAGAATTAGGGAACAGACACCCTAATTGACGCGAATCCTAAAGATAGATCTATTGGGCCTAACAAACCTCATCCAAAGTACCGGATGCTTTAGTACTTCGAAATTTATATCATATCCGAAGGGTGTCCCGAAATGATGGGGATATTCTTATATATGTATCTTGTTAATGTCGGTTACCAGGTGTTCACCATATGAATGATTTTTATCTCTATGTATGGGATGTGTATTGAAATATGAAATCTTGTGGTCTATTGTTACGATTTGATATATATAGGTTAAACCTATAATTCACCAACATTTTTGTTGACGTTTAAAGCATGTTTATTCTCAGGTGAATATTAAGAGCTTCCGCTGTTGCATACTAAAATAAGGACAAGATTTGGAGTACATGTTTGTATGATATTGTGTAAAAACTGCATTCAAGAAACTGATTTCGATGTAACATATTTGTATTGTAAACCATTATGTAATGGTCGTGTGTAAACAGGATATTTTAGATTATCATTATTTGATAATCTACGTAAAGCTTTTTAAACCTTTATTTATGAAATAAAGGTTATGGTTTGTTTTAAAAATGAATGCAGTCTTTGAAAAACGTCTCATATAGAGGTCAAAACCTCGCAACGAAATCAATTAATATGGAACGTTTTTAATCAATAAGAACGGGACATTTCACCGTAGACCTCACACTTCGCCGCACTATGACCATTTCTTTTACACTTGTTGCAAAATTTGGTGCAGAACCCCGAGTGATACTTTTCACACCTTTGGCATAGCTGCTTCTGATTGTTGTTGTTGTTGCGGTTATTATTGTTGTTGGGATGATTGTTGTAGTTGATGTTGTTGTTGTTGTTGTTGTTGTTGTTGTTGTTGGTCCGTTTGTTGTAGTTGCGATTGATGTTACGATTGTTGGGATAATTGTTGCGATTATTGTTGTAATTGCTGTTGTTGTTGTATTGGTGATTCTTATCACCGTTTTCCTCCCACTTTCTTTTGACTTGCTTCACATTGGCCTCTTCAGCAGTCTGTTCTTTAATTCTTTCTTCAATCTGGTTCACTAGTTTGTGAGCCATTCTACATGCCTGTTGTATGGAGGCGGGCTCGTGTGAACTTATATCTTCTTGGATTCTTTCCGGTAATCCTTTCACAAACGCATCGATCTTCTCTTCCTCATCTTCGAATGCTCCCGGACACAATAGGCACAATTCTGTGAATCGTCTTTCGTACGTGGTAATATCAAATCCTTGGGTTCGTAACCCTCTAAGTTCTGTCTTGAGCTTATTGACCTCGGTTCTGGGACGGTATTTCTCGTTCATCAAGTGGTTGAATGCTGACCACGGTAGTGCGTACGCATCGTCTTGTCCCACTTGCTCTAGATAGGTATTCCACCATGTTAACGTAGAACCTGTGAAGGTATGCGTAGCGTACTTCACTTTGTCCTCTTCAGTACACTTACTTATGGCAAACACCGATTCGACCTTCTCGGTCCACCGTTTCAATCCGATCAGTCCTTCGGTTCCATCAAATTCCAAAGGTTTGCAGGCAGCGAATTCTTTGTAGGTGCATCCTACACGATTTCCTGTACTGCTAGATCCAAGGTTATTGTTGGTTTGTAGCGCAGCCTGTACTGCGGCTATGTTTGAAGCTAGAAAAGTACGGAATTCCTCTTCATTCATATTCACGGTGTGTCGAGTAGTCGGTGCCATTTCCTTCAAAATAGTCAAATGGAACAATTTAATCATACAGAATATTAAGAGTAGTTAATAGTATTTCGTAGCATAATATGAACTCATTTATAAAAGCTTTTTCTTCATATTAGCGTTTTATAAGTTTAAATTCGGGTAGTACCTACCCGTTAAGTTCATACTTAGCAGCTAATATACAATTCAACTACTACAATTCTATATGAAAAACTGATTATAATAATATTTCGCGTTCAAACTTTTATACAATATTTTACAAACTTACAATACCGCTTATTTTACATAAAGCATGAAATATAGCACACAATAACTTTGATACAAGATAGTTGTGAAGATAATTCTAGCTAGTACACAAGTCGTTCAGCAAAGGCAATAAAGACACGTAATTCATACGTCCAGAAACAAGTCATGCATTCTGGTTTTACTAGGACTACTTCCCATCCTTGGTCTTGTGGAACATAACCGTTATGGCCGTTGATAAGACAGCGAGTTGTAACGTCGTCAAAGGGACGAGGGTTACGCAATGTCCAACAGTCCCGTAACAATCTAAAAACCTCATTTCTTACCCCAATTACCGACTCTGTCACTTGTGGAAATGTTTCGTTTAATAGTTGTAGCCCGATGTTCTTGTTCTCACTTTGGTGAGAAGCGAACATTACTAATCCGTAAGCATAACATGCTTCTTTATGTTGCATGTTAGCCGCTTTTTCTAAATCACGAAGTCCAATATTCGGATATATTGAGTCAAAATAATTTCTTAACCCATTGCGTAAAATAGCATTTGGGTTCCCCGCAATATATGCGTCAAAGTAAACACATCGTAACTTATGGATTTCCCAATGTGATATCCCCCATCTTTCGAACGAAAGCCTTTTATAAACCAAGGCATTCTTAGAACGTTCTTCGAATGTCTTACAAACTGATCTCGCCTTAAATAGTTGTGCCGAAGAATTCTGACCGACTCTAGACAAGATTTCATCAATCATGTCTCCGGGTAGGTCTCTTAAAATATTGGGTTGTCTATCCATTTTGTGTTTTTATACTGTAAAATAGACAAGAGTTAGATTCATAAAAAAATACTTATTAATACAAGCAATTTTTACATATATCATAAAGCATAAGCACACTATATTACATATATTACACCACACGAATACAACTATCTTATTCCGACTCGCTTGTTTCTTCTTCTTCGGTTTTGGTTCGTTTTGCCAGGTTTCTAGGGATATATGATGTTCCCCTAATACGAGCCGTCGTTTTCCACATTGGTTTAGAAAAACCTGGTGGTTTAGAGGTTCCCGGGTCATTGTTACAACTTAAGGACTTCGGGGGTTGGCGATACATATAAAGTTCATCGGGGTTGGAATTAGATTTCTCTATTTTTATGCCCTTTCCCTTATTATTTTCTTTTGCCTTTTTAAATTCAGTTGGGGTAATTTCTATAACATCATCGGAATTCTCGTCGGAATCCGATTCATCGGAGAATTGGTAATCCTCCCAATATTTTGCTTCCTTGGCGGAAACACCATTGACCATAATTAACCTTGGTCGGTTGGTTGAGGATTTTCTTTTACTTAACCGTTTTATTATTTCCCCCTCCGGTTCTATTTCTTCATCCGGTTCCGATTCTTCTTCCGGTTCCGATTCTTCTTCCGGTTCCGACTCTTCTTCCGGTTCCTCTTCGGGAACTTGTGAATCAGTCCACGAATCATTCCAATTTATATTTGACTCTTCATTATTATTAGGTGAGTCAATGGGACTTGTTTTAGAGGTAGACATCTATCACATAATATCAAACGCGTTAAGAGATTAATATATCACATAATATTCACATGTTAAAAATATATAGTTTCCAACAAAATTTGTTAAGCAATCATTTTTCAAGTAAACACGGTCGAAGTCCAGACTCACTAATGCATCCTAACAAACTCGATAAGACACACTAATGCAAAATTCTGGTTCTCTAAGACCAACGCTCGGATACCAACTGAAATGTCCCGTTCTTATTGATTAAAAACGTTCCATATTAATTGATTTCGTTGCGAGGTTTTGACCTCTATATGAGACGTTTTTCAAAGACTGCATTCATTTTAAAACAAACCATAACCTTTATTTCATCAATAAAGGTTTAAAAAGCTTTACGTAGATTATCAAATGATGATAATCTAAAATATCCTGTTTACACACGACCATTACATAATGGTTTACAATACAAATATGTTACAACAAAATAAGTTTCTTGAATGCAGTTTTTACATAATATCATACAAGCATGGACTCCAAATCTCGTCCTTATTTAAGTATGCGACAGCGGAAGCTCTTAATAATCACCTGAGAATAAACATGCTTAAAACGTCAACAAAAATGTTGGTGAGTTATAGGTTTAACCTATATATATCAAATCATAATAATAGACCACAAGATTTCATATTTCAATACACATCCCATACATAGAGATAAAAATCATTCATATGGTGAACACCTGGTAACCGACATTAACAAGATGCATATATAAGAATATCCCCATCATTCCGGGACACCCTTCGGATATGATATAACTCCAACATTCACATATAGAGTGTCTATGGTTGTTCCGAAATATATATAGATGTGTCGACATGATAGGTCGAAACATTGTATACGTGTCTATGGTATCTCAAGATTACATAATATACAATACAAGTTGATTAAGTTATGGTTGGAATAGATTTGTTACCAATTTTCACGTAGCTAAAATGAGAAAAATTATCCAATCTTGTTTTACCCATAACTTCTTCATTTTAAATCCGTTTTGAGTGAATCAAATTGCTATGGTTTCATATTGAACTATATTTTATGAATATAAACATAAAAAGTATTGGTTTATAGTCGGAAAAATAAGTTACAAGTCGTTTTTGTAAAGGTAGTCATTTCAGTCGAAAGAACGACGTCTAGATGACCATTTTAGAAAACATACTTCCACTTTGAGTTTAACCATAATTTTTGGATATACTTTCATGTTTATAATAAAAATCATTTTCTCAGAATAACAAATTTTAAATCAAAGTTTATCATAGTTTTTAATTAACTAACCCAAAACAGCCCGCGGTGTTACTACGACGGCGTAAATCCGGTTTTACGGTGTTTTTCGTGTTTCCAGGTTTTAAATCATTAAGTTAGCATATCATATACATATAGAACATGTGTTTATTTGATTTTAAAAGTCAAGTTAGAAGGATTAACTTTTGTTTGCGAACAAGTTTAGAATTAACTAAACTATGTTCTAGTGATTACAAGTTTAAACCTTCAAATAAGATAGCTTTATATGTATGAATCGAATGATGTTATGAACATCATTACTACCTTAAGTTCCTTGGATAAACCTACTGGAAAAGAGAAAAATGGATCTAGCTTCAACGGATCCTTGGATGGCTCGAAGTTCTTGAAGCAGAATCTTGACACGAAAACAAGTTCAAGTAAGATCATCACTTGAAATAAGATTGTTATAGTTATAGAAATTGAACCAAAGTTTGAATATGATTATTACCTTGTATTAGAATGATAACCTACTGTAAGAAACAAAGATTTCTTGAGGTTGGATGATCACCTTACAAGATTGGAAGTGAGCTAGCAAACTTGAAAGTATTCATGATTTTATGTAACTAGAACTTGTAGAATATATGAAGAACACTTAGAACTTGAAGATAGAACTTGAGAGAGATCAATTAGATGAATAAAATTGAAGAATGAAAGTGTTTGTAGGTGTTTTTGGTCGTTGGTGTATGGATTAGATATAAAGGATATGAAATTTTGTTTTCATGTAAATAAGTCATGAATGATTACTCATATTTTTGTAATTTTATGAGATATTTCATGCTAGTTGCCAAATGATGGTTCCCACATGTGTTAGGTGACTCACATGAGCTGCTAAGAGCTGATCATTGGAGTGTATATACCAATAGTACATACATCTAAAAGCTGTGTATTGTACGAGTACGAATACGGGTGCATACGAGTAGAATTGTTGATGAAACTGAACGAGGATGTAATTGTAAGCATTTTTGTTAAGTAGAAGTATTTTGATAAGTGTATTGAAGTCTTTCAAAAGTGTATAAATACATATTAAAACACTACATGTATATACATTTTAACTGAGTCGTTAAGTCATCGTTAGTCGTTACATGTAAGTGTTGTTTTGAAACCTTTAGGTTAACGATCTTGTTAAATGTTGTTAACCCAATGTTTATAATATCAAATGAGATTTTAAATTATTATATTATCATGATATTATCATGTATGAATATCTCTTAATATGATATATATACATTAAATGTCTTTACAACGATAATCGTTACATATATGTCTCGTTTAAAAATCATTAAGTTAGTAGTCTTGTTTTTACATATGTAGTTCATTGTTAATATACTTAATGATATGTTTACTTATCATAGTATTATGTTAACTATATATATATATCCATATATATGTCATCATATAGTTTTTACAAGTTTTAACGTTCGTGAATCACCGGTCAACTTGGGTGGTCAATTGTCTATATGAAACATATTTCAATTAATCAAGTCTTAACAAGCTTGATTGCTTAACATGTTGGAAACATTTAATCATGTAAATATCAATCTCAATTAATATATATAAACATGGAAAAGTTCGGGTCACTACATATAACGTGTCGGATGAAATTACTATCCTTTGTAGGAGCAACAGTAAAGATCACCCTATAGTTTTTCGGTCTGGCACAAGGTCCTATCTTTGACCATGCTATGTAACCACCATTTTTACGGTTGACACCTGATTTGGTTCAGGCGACCTAATGAATTCCAGGTGAATTCCTAGGATTTTACGTTCAATGGTAATGAACGCATTGAAAATGGGTTTTCAGAAAACAAATCGGTTTGTAATTTTGATCAAAATATTTTCTCGTTCAAGCTCGAGTTTAGATATCATCGAATTCCATGAGTTTGAATTCTCAATCTTTAAGGTCAATCTCAAGGATTGAGTAATATCAGTCTTAAAAGCTGATTTTTGATCTTTAAGGAGATTATCCTTTCTGGGGATCTGATTCATTAGTCTTATCAAGCTAATTTGCACGGCGCCCTCCCCATTTTACGAGACAGATCCTCTCATGGTTAGGATAAGTCTGACCACTTGGCGACCCTGTTTGATGCTGAGGTCCGTGGATTTCCAGCTAATTTTCGAGAAAACTTTTCAAGGTTTTTCGTAGACTCTACAACTGGTCTGGACGACAACTTCCTGACCTAAATCAAGAAGCGCGTGTCTTTTTCGGAAGACTTTACTTCTTTTTAATGATGAAATTGATTCATCGTGTAGATCTATCTTTCTTTCAAATATATTACAATTTACCGGGTAAAACGGTTAATTTTGTCCAAAACAAAAGTATCTTCAATTATTTGTACAAAAATATGTGATATATATTCTAAATAACTTGGTAAATTTTTCCCACACTTGGCTCTTATTTTCCTTTCTTTGCCTTTTTATTGTCCTCTATTCCATTTTAAATGAATTCTAACATTTTGGGTTGTTTCTCAATTTATGTCCTTTCCGAGGTAACAATAATTTCGGTGTTAACACCTAGTTTTATTGCTCATGAATATGTATAAACATGATTTTAAGTTCATTTAATTGAAAATTTTGAAAAATTTTACTAGAATTGGGTAGTCAGTATATAAGACTAGGGCTGTTCTTTATTATCAGAGAGCACTAGATTCTAATACAACTACTGCGTTACTAGTATTTTTAATGGTAACCAAGTGTATAAGTTAAAATTTTTTAAAAATCCGAAAGAATTTAACCCCTTCCCACACTTAAGATCTTGCAATGCCCTCATTTGCAAGAAATCAGTACAATTTAAATTATTGAGAGTGATTAGCGTAGAAAAATGATTAAATTTTACCAAAGTTTCCAAACATATTGGCGTTTGTTTACTGAATGATAAATGGTGCACATCATTTGTTCATTCCGTCTTGTTGTTACATCACATTTGTTTTTCGTTTTGTCGTCAAAATTAGTAGCTTTTGATGAACTTAATGCCAGTCTTTGAAAATGCGCTGTTTTACCCTGTTGTGTACAATTGACAATATACATACATACAAATAATAACATGCATGGTAATTTGAAATGGGACTTAACATCCCACTTTCAAATCAAATATGAAATATTAGTACAACATAATAAAAATATTAAACATTACATTAAAAGTATCACAATATAATATGTTTAAACATAAATAAATAAAAATCATAAAAACTAAAAATCATAAAAATCACCAGCGGGAACTATATCAATCTGGATAGAGGTTCCAGTTCATGTCGTCGGGCGGGTTCCATGGTTGGTTATAGGTGTACTGATAGGCCTGGTTAGGGTCGTAGAGAGTAAATGGTGGTCGCATATCGGGCTGGTGTGGAGGATAGTAAGCAGGTCGGGTCGGTACGTAGTGATCCTGAGGTGATAGCTGGCTCATGATCTGATGCTGATGATAGTGCCATCTATCATGCTGTCGTTGCCTAGAATGCTCGTACACATCCTGGGCGTGCCACTGCTCGTATCGACTATGTCTATCCTGGTTTGTCATTTCTACCTCATCTATACGCCGGTAGACGTCAGTCATAGCCTCCCTAATGACATCCCTAATGGCATCTGCTTCCTCCATTTCCTCATCTGAGCCTCTCTCTACCTGAGGATGATTACCATCATATGGTATCGCCTGATTGTGTCTGCTCTTTAATACCTTAGCACCCTGATAGACCTTCAATCCTAAAGTATCATCCTGTTCCCTACATACTAAAAGTGGACCCCCTTGATCCCTATCTACACCCAAATACTCTCCAATGAGAGTAACAAAAATACCTCCTCCTATTATTCCCCGTCCTGTATTCCTGCTACCACTTTGGATAGATAAAAACCAACACAGTAGGGGATATTAACAAAGCTTCTATTGTTTCGAATACACTTAAGGTAAAATAAGTCATGTAAGGTAATCTTCTCCTTGTTTTTACCTCTTTGTGTAATCGAATTAGCCAAAAATCTATGTATAATACGTAGCTCTGTTTTGTTAATATCTAAGTAGGAGTGTCTTCCTCCTAGCGAAAAAACATTGTAATCTGACATATGCCTCCAGACGGCGTTCGCGTCAAAATTCCTATCTACCCGCTCCCCATGATAAATCAAATTTGTACAATCGGGTAGTAGTAATTCACCAGGAGTGTAAATCTGTAAAGCCCTGGCCATGTCCAGCATGGTGATAGTGCTCCAAATGAACATATATTTAGTAGCAATATCCTTCCAATATGTAAAGTTTTCAGTTGCAATTGTTCTATTTTCAAGCAATATTCGTTTAAATAAATAAGTGCGAAGACAAAAGACGAAAACGAAGATTTGAAGACGCAAACGTCCAAAAAGCTCAAATGTACAAGATACAATTCAAATGGTTCAATTTATTGATAAGAAACGTCTAAAAATGACAAGAGTACAAGTTGTGAAACGCAAAGTACAAGAAATTAAATTGTACGAAAAGGCGTTCGAAAATCCGGAACCGAGACATGAACCAAATATCAACGCCCGACGTAACGGACCAAAAATTACAAGTCAACTATGCATAAGAATATAATATAATATATAAATAATTATATAAAATTATATATATATTATATTATATTATATAATAAAAACCTCGACAAGCAAATGGCCAAAAGTTGGTGAGCTGGAGTGCGTCACTTCACGATCTCGGAGTTGGAAGGCACAAATGCTTCGCGATCTCGGAGCAGTCATTTCAAAAAATGCCTATAAAAGGCCACGAAATCTGCCGAGTTCTTTGCACCATATCAAACTCTCTATCTCTGTAATATATATATATATATATATATATATATATATATATATATATACATATATATATATATATATATATATATATATAATATTTATATATATAATATAAATTAGTTTAGTTTTATATTAGTTAGTTTAGTTAATGTAACGGTTAATTACGGGTTTTGAAGTCGAAGTTCTCTCCGTGTAACACTACGCGATAAATAATCAATGTAAGATATGTTCTCCTTTTTAAATTAATGTCTCGTAACTAAATTATTATTATGCTTATTTAAGCCGAAGTAATCGTGATGTTGGGCTAAAATATTAAAATTGGGTAATTGGGCTTTGTACCATAATTGGGGTTTGGACAAAAGAACGACACTTGTGGAAATGGGAATATGGGTTATTAATGGACTTTATATTTGATTAATATAGAGATTTACAATTTGACGTAGTTATATATAACCACATACGCTTGATCGGGTACGGTAGGTGGGATATTTATAAATACGAATTATTGTTCATTTGACCGGACACGGGGATGGATTAATAGTTACTGGACTCATTAAAACAGGGGTGGATTACATTCAAGGATAATTGGTGTAATTGTTAACAAAGTATTAAAACCTTGGATTACACACAGTCGATAACCTGGTGTATTCATTAAACAAAGTATTAAGACCTTGTTACAGTTCGAATCCCCAATTAGTTGGAATATTTGACTTCGGGTATAAGGTTAATTTGGCGAAGACCCTCGCACTTTATAATTATGACCGATGGACTATTATGGATAAAACCAGATGGACTTATCGAATAATCCAGGACAAAGGACAATTAATTCAGGGTAATAAATTAAAATCAAAACGTCAAACATCATGGTTACGGAAGTTTAAATAAGCATAATTATTTTATTTTATATTTTCTCGTACTTTTATTTATTTTGTCATTTTAATTATTGTTATTTATTTTATCGTTGGTTAAATATCGTCATTTACTTTACGCTTCGCTTAAAATATAAAATCGACAAACCGGTCATTAAACGGTAAACCCCCTTTTATATATTATTACTATATATAATATATTTTGTACAAATATAATTGTTTAAAAATATAGTGTAAAATAAGTCGTCTCCCTGTGGAACGAACCGGACTTACTAAAAACTATACTACTCTACGATTAGGTACACTGCCTATAGTGTTGTAGCAAGGTTTAGGTATATCCCATTTGTAAATAAATAATTAAAACTTGTGTAATCTGTATCGCTTTTCGTATCAAAAATATATAGTATATTTCGTACCCCCACGCTACCACATCAAGTTTTTGGCACCGTTGCCGGGGAACTCGGCGAAACGCTATATTTTTAATATATATTTGTGTAAATATATTTATATATATATTTAGAAAAACAATATAAAATATAAAAAAAAAACGAAATTAAACCTACAAATTCTGAACCTGCATCCCTCCGCGATCTCGGAGATTTACCCTTTAGTTCTACGCGATCGCGTAGCTGTTCCTGACAGGTAAACCAGTGCATTTAATGCAAATTTAGGGTTTATTTTTATATATTATTATTATTATTATTATTATTATTATTATTTATGGTTTATATTTATTAATATTAATATTTAGTTTGTATTTTAATTTACTTTTGTAATATTTAGTTTTAAGTTATTATTAATTATATAGATTAATATTTTTATAATAATAATATAAAAATAATATTTTTAAAAAAATTGTATTTTTATAACTTTAAGTTTTCTTTTTATATTTTGTATCCTTTATTTCGTGTAATCATAATATTTGTATTTTTATCGTTCGTATCTAGTTTTAAGTTCTAATATTTTGCCGTAGCTTATTTTATATTTCTAGATTTTTTTAGGCTTTGCCGTAAAATCCCTTAAGTGCTTTTTCTTTAGACCAAGATTTAGGTGCTCTAGAATTTTGCGACGCTGTTTATAAATTTTAGTACCTTTTAAGTTACGACGCGCTATTTTCTTATTTTTATTTTTCGACGTTTTTCGACGCGTAATCTTTTTCTTTCTTATTTCTCGACACGCTAGTTTTTAGGACATAGATTTTCTATTTCTTCTCTAAAATTCCAAACGAAAAATTATTTTAAGCGGTTAAATTGATAGACATCCAAATTTTCTGATTCATAGTAATAGTTGGATTTGTTAGTGGCGAGTTGTGGGCTTCCGATTTAAAGGGTCCTGGCTACCTGCTGCATCTATTGGCTATTCGAAACGTGGGCAAAATCAGAAAAGTCTATTAATTTGATAACTTATATAATTTTTTATTTTATAACTAATGGGATAATCAGTAAATGCACCACATTGTAGCTAAAATTTGGTAATAAGCGCATTATGAAAAATCTCGAATATATTCTGGAAACTCTTTATGACATACGAAATCAATACTCTCAAACGGGTGTTGATGACAATTCGTTTTGTCAATCTTGGATCACGAATGACGAAACAATAACTGGTTGTGAAATCTGTGGAGATTATCACTCAACATGAGAATGTTATTATTACGTTCCTATGGAAAATTACGCACCCACAGAACCTGAATGGAATGATTATGAAGAATACAATTCAAATTGGGATTATTCCCAAGAATATATCCAAACTCAACAACCAGATGACGAGGAAAATTATGTGTCTGAAAATTCTTTAGATTATATGAAAATCAAACTCGAAGAACTTGATGCTCAAAATGAACAAATGAGAGAGTTTGTAAATCAGCAAGCTAAAACTCTATCAGATTACACACCTGTTGATCTGAGGAGTCGTGTGCAAGAAAATCTCATATCATCGAATTTTGATGAATTCGAGAGCTCCGAAATCAACAATTATCCCGATGATACTTTTTATTCAGCTTTACCAATTTCACAACATATCGACACATTAGCCTCAACCGACGAAATCATCGATCCATCAATGGATGAAGAAGAAGTAAGGGTGACAAATTGGTACTCTTGGGAAAATGATAACGTTGAAAATTTTACCCCCGAGACCAAAGTGGTGGAACCAATAAGGACCGTTAATGAAGAAGAAATTACTTCGATCCAGCCACAACCTTCCAACCTAATATTCTCAATAGACGAGTCATCTACCGAAGATGAACCACGAGCTGTAATAGATAATGATACCTCGGATTTCACCCAACTGGGTAATAGAGGTGAAAACTTTAATCCCGAGAATAAACGGAAGGATATGTTAGGAATTGTCCACCCTATAGTATGTATGTCGGTGTATATCGATCCATTTGACCAAGAACCAGAAAAGAGACATATCCATTTACTAAAAGCTACACTTAAAAAAGAATTAAGTAGTGACGATCGGGTGGGCCTAAACTTTAAACCCATTGATATATTTTATACCACCCGAGATGTAAATAACTGGCTCACTATTTTAATTCGTGGAACTTATTCTACCGATTTCATATGTCGTCAGCTAAGTGTGGGGAAGTCTAACCCCACTTAAAGTTAAATTCGGGGTTCGGGTTAGTGCATAACTCGTTAATAATAATGCATGATAAGGGTAAAAGATGCATTTTCAAATATTAGTAAACAGTTCAGAAAAGCAGCCGTTTTTGAAGAAAAACATGTGTGATAAAACAAGAAGGAATGAACGATGAGGTGCACCATCTATCATTCGACGAGCTTTGTAATTACAAACTGGGTATTATTAATCACTTTTATACACTAATCACCCTCATGAATTTATAATTAGAGTCTGATTTCATGCAAATGAGGGCATTGCATGATCTCAAGTGTGGGGAAGGGTTATAAATTCTCTCGTGTTTATACTTGGCTTATTTTCTAAATTTTATGAAAATTTGAAAAATTTTCAACTAAAGGAATTCAAAATCATGTTTATACATATTTATGAACGATAAAACTAGGTGTTAATGCTGAAATTATCGTTACCTCGAAAAGGACATAAATTGAGAAACAACTAAATCGCTTGAATTTATTTATTAAGATATAAAAAGACGCATGAAAAAAGCCAAGTGTGGGGAGAATGTACCAAGTTATTCGATTAAAAACTATCTATCACATGTTTCTGTAAAGTTATTGCAGGTGCTTATATTTTGGACTAAATTAACTGTTTTACCCAATTTATTGTAATATATTTGAAAGAAAGATGGATCTACACGATGAATCAATTCTATCATTAAAAGGAAGTAAAGTCTTCCGAAAAAGACACGCGCTTCTTGATTTAGGTCAAGAAGTTATCGTCCAGACCAGCTGTAGGTTGACGAAAAATCTAGAAAAGTCATCTCTAAAATCAGCAGGAAATCCACGGACCTCAGCATCAAACAGGGTCGCCATGTGGTCAGACTTATCCTAACCATGAGAGGATCTGTCTCGTAAAATGAGGAGGGCGCCGTGAAAATTAGCTTGATAAGACTAATGAATCAGACCCACAGAAAGGATAATCTCCTAAAAGATTAAAAATCAGCTTTTAAGACTGATATTACTCAATCCTTGAGATTGACTTTAAAGATTGAGAATTACAAACTCATGGAATTCGATGATATCTAAACTCGAGCTTGAACGAGAAAATATTTTGATCAAAAATAAAACCGATTTGTTTTCTGAAAACCCATTTTCAATGCGTTCATTACCATTGAACGTAAAATCCTGAGAATTCACCTGGAATTCATTAGGTCACCGGAACCAAATCGGGTGTCAACCGTAAGAATGGTGGTTGCATAGCATGGTCGAAGACAAGACCTTGTGCCAGACCGAAAAACTATAGGGTGATCTTTACTATTGCTCCTACAAAGGATAGTAACTGCATCCGACACGTTTTTAGACCATGAACAAATGCATGTCATTACACATTGCCTTAACAGTTTCTTATTCATCGCTTTCCTTTACAACCGGACGGTAGTTTGCCGAAAGGTAATATACGGAACAAGTAAACTGGATGTGTACTTTCCGATACAGGGATAGCAGTGGATTACACGAACCTAAAAGTTTTAGCCAAAATATTGATCCACAAATATATTTTGCAACACCGATGGTGGGTCAAATCAGAAAACTTATCTAGGGTAAAAACTAGATTGAATTTTCAAAAGATCAAATGTTTTCATAAAGATCCAATTTCCTTAAAGGATCTAAATTTTCATAGTCATGTGGGACTGTAAACCACATCGTTACTATCATTGTTTATACCGCCGTATCAAAATCACTGATGTATAAAGTGTGAAGAATAAAGAAGTGATTCGTGTGATTTAATTTCAAGTTTTGTATTGCTTGAGGACAAGCAACGTTCAAGTGTGGGGATATTTGATAGTGCTCCAAATGAACATATATTTAGTAGCAATATCCTTCCAATATGTAAAGTTTTCAGTTGCAATTGTTCTATTTTCACGTAATATTCGTTTAAATAAATAAGTGCGAAGATAAAAGGCAAAAACGAAGATTTAAAGACGCAAACGTCCAAAAAGCTCAAATGTACAAGATACAATTCAAATGGTTCAATTTATTGATAAGAAACGTATAAAAATGACAAGAGAACAAGTTGTGAAACACAAAGTACAAGATATTAAATTGTACGAAAAGGCGTTCGAAAATCCGGAACCGCGACATGAACCAAAAATCAACGCCCGACGCAACGGACCAAAAATTACAAGTCAACTATGCACAAGAATATAATATAATATATAAATAATTATATAAAATTATATATATATATATATATTATATTATATAATAAAAATGTCGACAAGCAAATGGCTAAAAGTTGGTGAGCTGGAGTGCGTCACTTCGCGATCTCGGAGCTGGAAGGCACAAATGCTTCGCAATCTCGGAGCAGTCATTCAGAAAATGCCTATAAAAGGCCACGAAATCTGCCGAGTTCTTTGCACCATATCAAACTCTCTATCTCTGTAATATATATATATATATATATATATATATATATATATATATATATATATATATATATATATGATATTTATATATATAATATAAATTAGTTTAGTTTTATATTAGTTAGTTTAGTTAATGTAACGGTTAATTACGGGTTTTGAAGTTGAAGTTCTCTCCGTGTAACACTACGCGATAAATAATCAATGTAAGCTATGTTCTCCTTTTTAAATTAATGTCTCGTAACTAAATTATTATTATGCTTATTTAAGCCGAAGTAATCGTGATGTTGGGCTAAAATATTAAAATTGGGTAATTAGGCTTTGTACCATAATTGGGGTTTGGACAAAAGAACGATACTTGTGGAAATGGGACTATGGGTTATTAATGCACTTTATATTTGATTAATATAGAGATTTACAATTTGACGTAGTTATATATAACCACATACGCTTGATCGGGTACCGTAGGCGGGATATTTATAAATACGAATTATTGTTCATTTGACCGGACACGGGGATGGATTAATAGTTACTGGACTCATTAAAACAGGGGTGGATTACATTCAAGGATAATTGGTGTAATTGTTAACAAAGTATTAAAACCTTGGATTACACACAGTCGATAACCTGGTGTATTCATTAAACAAAGTATTAAGACCTTGTTACAGTTCGAATCCCCAATTAGTTGGAATATTTGACTTCGGCTATAAGGTTAATTTGGCGAAGACCCTCGCACTTTATAATTATGACCAATGGACTATTATGGACAAAACCAGATGGACTTATCGAATAATCCAGTATAAAGGACAATTAACCCAGGGTAATAAATTAAAATCAAAACGTCAAACATCATGGTTACAGAAGTTTAAATAAGCATAATTATTTTATTTTATATTTTCTCGTACTTTTATTTATTTTGTCATTTTAATTATTGTTATTTATTTTATCGTTGGTTAAATATCGTCATTTACTTTACGCTTCACTTAAAATATAAAATCGACAAACCGATCATTAAACGGTAAACCCCCTTTTATATATTATTACTATATATAATATATTTTGTACAAATATAATTGTTTAAAAACATAGTGTAAAATAAGTCGTCTCCCTGTGGAACGAACCGGACTTACTAAAAACTATACTACTCTATGATTAGGTACACTGCCTATAGTGTTGTAGCAAGGTTTAGGTATATCCCATTTGTAAATAAATAATTAAAACTTGTGTAATCTGTATCGCTTTTCGTATCAAAAATATATAGTATATTTCGTACCCCCACGCTACCACATCATATGGACATCCTATACATCCTACTGCTAAGTATAAATCTAAGAAAACTTCTATCATCTAACCTATCTACATCCGCATTAAGTGAAATAGTACTCATAAGCTCAACGCACCACTCTTTATATACAGGCCTACGAATGGTGAATAAACGTTCCCAATCGGGAAAAGAAGAGCTGTCATACCTTTGGATCAGATGCAGTCTAACTGAGTTAACTAGGTGGACCCTTTCCAAAGGCTCCCAATCAATTACCCTCAGCACTTCTACATTTTTCGTTACCAGTTTAAATTTATTACTTTAGTACGTCGAGTAATCTCTCCAATTTCGATCAAATCTCAAATTGGGATGCAACTGTTCTTCATGAATCGTTGGGTGAGCTATTATCGGATGAATCGGAAATATTACGTAGGCATTAACATATTCTTGCTGCGGATCATAATATGGTACGTGTTGATCAGGTTGTTGTTGTTCCTGTTGTTGCTCCGGTTCATATTGCATTTCTGGTTCAGGTTCTGGAGCAGGTTGTCTAGATGATGATGATGCACCATCAGTATCGGTATTTTTCTGCAAAACACATTAAACATAAAATTTGTGCATCCAAATATGCATTAGTGTTAGCAAAATAACAACTTGAAACAATTACAATAACATGTTCAATCAAAATTAAACTTATACACATTTTCACAATTTTCACAATTCTACACTTTTTCAAATAAACATATATGAAAATGTTTACAAAGTTCATAAGCATTCAACTCAAATAACATGTTAAAACAACCATTACTAGCAATTAAACAAGTTTCAAATGACATTTACATCAATTTAATCAAGTTCATGAATTTTAGACTTAAAAAGTCCACTTTAATTCTCAAAAATCATGTTTAGGATCAAAGTTTGGATCATTTAGCTACCTAAACATGTTACACTACTTAATTTAGCAATAATTCATAACAAAAATTGGCCATAACCTGTTTATATCAAAAAGCCCCAAATTGCTCAAGAGCACAAACCCTAGATTCCTAAAAATTTTGAAGTTTTTGGCTTCAAATCATGTTAAATAGCATCAATCTAGGTTATACATGCATAATATACTAACAATTTAACTCTAATTACACTAGAAATTAACAAAATCAAATTAGGTAAAATATTGGTAATTATCACAAAAACTAAGAAATTTAAGAGTTTAGGGGTGTAATTTTTACCTTCTTGCTAAGAAATCCGAACCTAGGCATGATTAGAGCGGATTGTAGGACGAAATTTGGTTGAATTTGGTAAAAAATGGTGATTTTAGAGTGATATGTGTGTGTTTGCTCGTGTGTTTGTGTGTGTGGTGTTGTGAGACAGAACAGGTCGACTGAGTATTTGTTCCTGACCTGAAATTTGCCTCTATGCGATCGCATGGATTTTACAAGGGAACCCCATGCGATCGCATGGGGTCTGATATATATATATATATATATATATATATATATATATATATATATATATATATATATATATATATATATATATATATATACATTAAATAAAAACCTTTACTTTATAAAACATAAATTAATAAATTTTTAAAATTTTGTTTCTTTTTAGGATTGAGGGCGTTTCGGATCGTTGTCCTAATCGGTCCCTCGACAAAATTTTAAAATTTGTTATTTTTAAGCGCGGTTTTAAAAGTAAGGATTTTTGGGTTTTTTAATGTTTTTGGCATACTTTAATTCAATAAGATTAAAAATAATGATAATAAAAATTCTCGTCCCTCCCTTGGGTAAAGCAATTTCGATTCAACGACCTAGTTTTCAACTCACGACGAATTTTTAAAAATCAAATTTTTAACTTAGTGAAATAAAGTAAATTTTTGTTTTTAATTTCACACCAAACTAAAATTTAAAATGCATAAAATTAAAAATTCACACCAAATTTATATTATATTTTTATTTTTATACATACAAACTTATATTAAAAATATTAATTTTTCAAATATTTACAAACTTAAATATATTGATTTTAAAAAGTTTACAATATTAATTTAATATTTATATATTAATTTTAAAAACATGGTAAAAATTAAAATTAAAAATCTTTTTGGTCTTTTATCCCACTTTAATCAATCAAATATTATCAAAAATATACGCCCCTCTTTTCGGTAAAGTAATTTCGGCTATATTACCTAGTTTTACTCCTGACGAATTTTTGAAATATTTTGGGTTGATTGATTAAAGATATTTATACCTTAAGAATAAACGGTAAATTTAGCAGTGATGTAATAAATTTTTGTATGATATCAATAATTTCGGTTACGCATACCTAATTTTATTGAATACCAATTTAATACTTTATAGCGAACGATTTATCGTTTATTATCAAAAGGTTAAAAAAAATAAAAAAAAACTGTACATACTTACCTGTGAGAAAGAATTCTCAGAGACCTGCTTTAGCCGACTCATAAGAGAGTCGTGTGATTTGATTTTCCATAGCTACGTAAGCATAACCTCGATTCTTCAATATTTTTTCTTCTAAACATATGAACAGTCCTTCTCTGCATAGAGTAACAAATTCGGTATTTGAATATGTTTGATTATTTGAACATTTACCTTCGTGTGACCATTTTCCGCATTTATAACATCTTTCAAGGTGTCGTGCTCTTCTTTTTATTGCGGATTTTGATTTTCCTTTACCAAAATGTATCTTATGATGATCTTTTCTGAGTTCGTTTCTTACTCCGTCCATTTTGCCTCTTATGAATGATACCAATTCACTCGGAAGTGTGTCATTATTAAGTTTAGTAATCATAGCGTGTAGCATTTGACCATGGTTCAGATCAAAGGAATTCTTCATCTCGTAAAACCTAAAAAAATAAAAATTCAGAATGTGGGGAGAAGACTAGTTCTTTAGGGTCTGCTAGGGAAAGACCATTCGGATTCCATTCTCGAGCACTACACGAAAACATAAAATCTAACTCTAACAGAAATAATTATTATCCTAAAAATATTCGAAACTTCCCACACTTAGTTAGCTGTGGTGTCAAAATTGTGATTAACTTCATCTTCAACTTCCATTAGATTATCTATGTAATGTTTAACTCTGTGACCATTAACTTTAAATTCAATCCCATTTGAATTTATTAATTCTACTGTTCCGTACAGGAAAACTCTTTTGACTATGAATGGTCCAGACCATCTTGATTTCAATTTTCCAGGAAATAGCTTGAATCGTGAATTGAAAAGAAGAACTCTGCCTCCTTCTTTAAATTCTTTTGAACTTCTGATTCTTTTATCATGCCATTTCTTCATTCTTTCCTTATAGATTAACGAATTTTCGTATGCTTCATGTCTTAATTCTTCTAATTCATTTAGTTGACTTAACTGTAAACGTCCGGCTTCATGTAAATCAAGATTACATGTCTTCAAAGCCCAAAATACTTTGTGTTCAATTTCTTCTAGAAGGTGACATGTTTTTCCGTAAACGAGTCTGAAAGGTATGGTTCCAATTGGAGTTTTGTAGGCTGTTCTAAAAGCCCAGAGTGCATCCTCCAATTTCATGGACCATTCCTTCAGATTTGATCCTACGGTTTTCTCTAGAATATGTTTTAATGCTCGGTTGGTATTTTCAACTTGTCCACTTGTTTGTGGATGATAAGCGGTTGAGATTTTATGAGTTACTCCATATCTTTTGAGAACTTTCTCAAGTTGATTATTACAAAAATGAGTACCCCGATCACTTATTAAAGCTTTCGGTGTTCCAAACCTTGCAAAAAGACATTTTAAAAAGTTGACTAAAACTCGTGCATCGTTAGTTGGGAGAGCTTGTGCTTCCGCCCATTTAGATACATAATCAATGGCAACGAGAATGTATAGATTATTATGAGATTTTGAAAATGGACCCATAAAGTCAATACCCCAAACGTCAAATACTTCACATACTTGAATGACATTTTGTGGCATTTCATCACGTTGACTTATTTTTCCGGCCCTTTGACAAGCATCGCAGGATTTGCAAAGAAGGTGTGCGTCTTTGAAAATTGTAGGCCAATAGAACCCAGCATCGTAAACTTTTCTTGCTGTGAGTTGAGGCCCATAATACCCTCCTGTTGGTCCTGTGTGACAATGGTTTAAGATTTGACTGGCTTCATCCCCGAATACACATCGGCATATTATTCTATCGGGACAACTTTTAAATAAATGTGGATCTTCCCAGAAATAGTGTTTTATATCACTAAAGAATTTCTTTCATTTTTGATATGACAACCCTTTTTCAAGGAATCCACATACTAAGTAGTTTGCATAGTCTGCAAACCATGGAATTTCACTATAATCTATCTTTAATAGATATTCATCAGGAAATTTATCTTGTATGGCCGATTCATTTAGAACTTCTAATTCAGGATTTTCAAGACGAGAAAGATGATCAACGGCGAGATTTTCTGCTCCCTTTTTGTCTCGGATTTCAATATCGAACTCTTGTAAGAGTAAGATCCAACGGATTAATCTTGGTTTGTGATAATGCTAAAAACGAACATATATTTCATAGAATTATTCCTCAAGAAAGACAAGCTTTTAGTTGCAATTGTTCTATTTACAAGTGATATTCGTTTAAATAATAAAAGGTGAAGACAAAAGACAGATTCGACGAATTGAAGACGCAAACGACCAAAAAGCTCGAAAGTACAAAAGACAATTAAAGAGGTTCCAATTATTGATAAGAAACGTCTCGAAATTACAAGAGTACAAGATTCAAAACGCAAAGTACAAGATATTAAATTGTACGCAAGGACGTTCGAAAATCCGGAACCGGGACCAGAGTCAACTCTCAACGCTCGACGCAACGGACTAAAAATTACAAGTTAACTATGTATATAAATATAATATAATATATAATTATTATATAAATTATATATAAATTATATTTATATAATAAACCGTCGATAAACAAAGAGCCAAAATGGAGTGAGCTGTAATTACAAACTCCGCGACTCGCGGAGTTTGAAGAAGGAATGGGCCGCGAGTCGCGGAGCCCCAAAAACTGAAACTCCCTATAAAGCCCAACGAATTCTGATCATTTTTTTCATCCAATATCCATCCTTCTATATACGTAAATATATTTATAATTTATATTTTAATTTTAATTTTAATTTTAATCCTAATAATAAGGGTATGTTAGCGAATGTTGTAAGGTGTAAGTCGAAATTCTGTCCGTGTAACGCTACGCTATTTTTAATCATTGTAAGTTATGTTCAACCTTTTTAATTTAATGTCTCGTAGCTAAGTTATTATTATGCTTATTTAATCCGAAGTAATCATGATGTTGGGCTAATTACTAAAATTGGGTAATTGGGCCTTGTACCATAATTGGGGTTTGGATAAAAGAACGACACTTGTGGAAATTAGACTATGGGCTATTAACGGGTTTTATATTAACTAAACAATACCTTGTTAATTTAATATACAAACTTATAATTTGACGTATTTATATATAACCACATACGCTTGACTGGGTACGGTGGGCGGGATATCTATAAATACCAATAATTATTCATTTTACCGGACACGGAACTGGATTAATAGTTAAATAGACTTGTTGAAACAGGGGTGAATTACATTCAAGAGTAATTGGTGTAATTGTTAACAAAGTAGTAAAACCTTGGTCTACACGCAGTCGATAACCTGGTGTATTCATTAAACAAAGTATTAAAACCTTGTTACAATTCGAATCCCCAATTAGTTGGAATATTTGACTTCGGGAATAAGAATAATTTGACGAAGGCTTTCGCTCTTTATATTTATGACTGATGGACTATTATGGACAAATCCGTATGGACATATTAAATAATCCAGGACAAAGGACAATTAACCCATGGGCATAAAACTAAAATCAACACGTCAAACATCATGATTACGAAAGTTTAAATAAGCATAATTCTTTTATTTCATATTTAATTTCCTTTATTTTATATTTAATTACACTTCTAATTATCGAATTTTTATTTATTGTTATTGTATTTAATTGCACTTTTAATTATCGTACTTTTTAATTATCGCATGTTTATTTTATCGCACTTTTATTATTTACAATTTCATTATCGTTATTTACTTTACGCTTTAAATTAAAGTCCTTTTAATATTTTACATTTGGTTTTAACTGCGACTAAAGTTTTAAAATCGACAAACCGGTCATTAAACGGTAAAAACCCCCCTTTATAATAATAATATTACTTATATATATATATATATATATATATATATATATATATATATATATATATATATATATATATATATTTGTATTTTTATAAAAGTAACTAATATAGTGTTAAGCTTTGTTTAAAGATTTTCCCTGGGGAACGAACCGGACTTACCAAAAACTACACTACTGTACGATTAGGTACACTGCCTATAAGTGTTGTAGCAAGGTTTAAGTATATCCATTCAATAAATAAATAAATATCTTGTGTAAAATTGTATCGTATTTAATAGTATTTCCTGCTAAAATTTTATAGTATTTTATACCCCTTAGCTTTGACATCAAGTATTTTTGGTGCCGCTGCCGGGGACTTCTTAAACGCCGGAAGCGCAACGCTACATAAAAAAAAGATTTTTATTTTTAGTTTACCTTTATTAAAATTCACTTTTATAAAAATACGTTTTAAATATTCGAAAATATAAAAAGAAAAACAAAAATTTATATATTTTTAAGATTTTGTTAAATATTTAAGTTTTATAAAGTTTCTTTATTTTTATTTTATAAAAATATAAGTTTTTATTATATAAATATTTTAGATTTTAAAACAGAAAACAGAAAAAAAATATAAAATAAAATAAAATAAAATAAAAACGCATCGAATTTTAAACTGTACCTGAGTTAAAAATTGGAACCCCGCGACTCGTGGAGTTTGCAGCCTCGAATACCGCGACTCGCGGACCAGCCCTGACACCCGTGACTGAAACCCTAATTCGCATTAAATACGGAGTAATTGTTAATTATTATTATTATTAACCCTAATTACTTATTATTATTATAATTAGTTTTTACTTTTTATTTAATTTATATTTTAGTTAAATTAGTTTAATTAAATTATAAAATTAATAGTTTTAATAAATAATTAATATAAAAATAATATTTTTATAAAATTTGTACTTTTTACAACTTTTAGTATATTTTTATATTTTGTCCCTTTTTAATCGTTTTAGCGTAATATTTATATTTTTAGCTCATATTTAGTTTTAAACTTAGTTTTTGCCATAGTTATTTTTACTTCTAGATTTTTAGGCTTTGCCGTAAAATCTCTTAAGTGCTTTTTCTTTAGACTAAGATTTAAGTGCTTTAGAATTTTGCGACGCCTTTTTAAGTTTTAGTTTCTTTTTAAGTTATTTCCATTTGGGATTTAGTTTTTCCTGTAAGCTTTAATATTTTTAGACGACTTTTACCTATGTATCAATTATCATTCCAATTAGTAATCTCAATTTGCGATTATAATTTTAAGTTAATTGTGGTAATAAGGTTAGGCTAGTCTAGTGTTTTTTTAAGTTCTATAAGTCATTTTTTTTTTCTTTCTTATTTTTATTTTTTGATCTTTTTACGACACGCTCTTTTTCTTTCTTATTTCTCGTCATTCTAGTTTTTAGGACTTAGAATTTTTTCTACTTCTTATCTAAATTTCTTAAAATTACGAAAATTTATTTTAAGTGGTTAAATTGATAGACATCAAAATTTTCTGGTTCGTAGTAATAGTTGGATTTGTACGTGGACCGGGTTATTGGAGCCAAACAGTCCTCAATTATATTGAGACCAAACGAATCCTGCCCCTCTGCTGCATCTTTTGACTATTCGAAACGTGGGCAAAATCAGAAAAGTCTATTAATTGGATAACTTATATAATTTTTCTTTCCTTTTTAAAAACTAATAGGATATTCAGTGAATGCACCGAGCAAGACGTTCACCACCTTTTGTACGTTCACCACCTGTAACTAGATCAAGATATTTAGCAAATATTACCGCCGTTGATTTTTCTTTAGAATCGTCATCCAGTCGACCAAGTACTCCAATTCAAATTTCCGATAATTCATTTTTTGAACCCAACCTCACAATTGAGAATCCGGAGAATATTCAGGGACGATTCATAGATCCTGAACCATTAAATTTTCCTCCGGAACCACCAATCATTCAAACAGAGATTGTTGAGGAACGAACCATTAAATCAGAATCCTCTAGTGATTTCGATTCAACAAATTCAATTATGGAGAATCTGGAACCTTTAAGTATGGAAGACCGAATGAGAGCTAAACGCACTGGCCAAGGTCACGCAATTACTCATCCAGACATTAATGCGCCAGATTATGAAATCAAAGGACAAATTCTACACATGGTGACTAATCAATGCCAATTTAGTGGTGCGCCGAAGGAAGATCCAAATGAACATCTTCGTACCTTTAATAGGATCTGCACACTATTTAAAATAAGAGAAGTGGAGGATGAACAGATATATCTCATGTTATTTCCCTGGACTTTAAAGGGAGAAGCCAAAGATTGGTTGGAATCGTTACCTGAAGGGGCGATTGATACATGGGACGTTTTAGTTGAAAAATTTCTTAAACAATTCTTTCCTGCATCTAAAGCCATAAGACTTCAAGGAGAAATTGTTACGTTCACACAGAAGCCGAATGAAACTCTATATGAGGCATGGACAAGATTTGGAAAGTTAGTAAGAGGATGTCCGCAACATGGTTTAGATACCTGCCAAATAGTACAAATATTCTACCAAGGATGTGACATCACTACAAGAAAAGACATCGATATAGCAGCTGGTGGTTCTATTATGAAGAAAACCGAAACTGATGCTTATAAAATTATTGATAACACTGCTTCCCACTCACATGAGTGGCACCAAGAAAAAGATATCGTTAGATCATCTAAAGCAGCTAGAGCCGATTCTAGCCATGACTTAGATTCCATTTCCGCAAAGATAGATGCTGTCGAGAGACGAATGGAAAAGATGACTAAAGATATTCACTCAATACGAATTAGTTGTGAGCAGTGTGGAGGACCACATTTGACAAAATATTGTCTCAGTATTGAACTAACAATGGAACAAAGAGAGAATATTTCATACATAAACCAAAGTCCTGGAAATAATTATCAGAATAATTATCAACCGCCAAGACCGATTTACAATCAAAACCAGAATTATAACAGAAATGTTCCATACAACAACCAACAAGGTCCTAGCAATCAACAAGTGTCCAACAATAATTATAATCAGCAATGACCTAATTTTCAAAACAAACCACCACAACAAACCGATGATAAAAAGCCGAATTTAGAAGATATGATGACGAAGCTAGTTGAAACTCAAACGCAGTTTTTCACATCTCAAAAACAAACCAATGAACAAAATGCTCAAGCATTTAGAAATCAACAAGCTTCTATTCAAAATCTGAAACAAGAAGTAAGTAACCTAGCAAGGTTAATAGGTGAAAGAAAACCGAGAAGTTTACCTAGTGATACAAATGCTAACCCCCGGAATGAAACAGCTAAAGCCATTACCACAAGAAGTGGTACAACACTTAAACCACCTGAAATACCTGTAACTTCTGATGAAGCTATTCCTACTCCAAAAGAACCACAACCTGATCAAGATAAGGAAAAAGAACCGGTAGTTGAAAAGGTTAATGAAGATAACACAGTTAAGGCTAAACCTTATGTTAAACCATACCAACCACCACTTCCTTACCCGAGTAAAATGAAGAAAGAGAAACTTGAAGCCGAGCAATCCAAATTCTTGGATATGTTTAAACAGATAAATGTAAATCTTCCTTTCATTGATGTGATTTCAGGAATGCCTAGATATGCTAAATTCTTGAAAGATCTGATCACGAATAGAAAGAAAATGGAAGAACTCTCGGCTGTTACTATGAACGCTAATTGTTCAGCAGTGCTGTTGAATAAGATACCAGAAAAACTATCTGATCCAGGAAGTTTCACAATTCCATGTTTCTGGGAAGTCTTAGTTCAATAGAAGCATTGGCAGACTTAGGTGCTAGTATAAATTTAATGCCGTATTCACTATACGCTAAACTAGACCTTGGAGAATTGAAACCAACCAGAATAAGTATACAACTAGCCGATCGATAAATAAAATATCCTAGAGGGATAATGGAGAACATGCTAGTTAAAGTTGGTACTTTAGTATTTCCAGAAGATTTTGTTGTTCTGGACATGGAAGAAGATTCTCAAGTTCCTCTCATATTAGGAAGACCATTCTTAAACACGGCTAAAGCAATGATAGACGTGTTCGGTAAGAAATTGACCCTAAGTATAGAAGACGAGAGTGTTACCTTTTCAGTTGATAGAGCAATGCAACAACCACAATCTGTAGATGATACATGTTATTATATTCAAACTATAGATGCACATGCAGAATTGTTAGAAGAATTTCCAGAATTACAAGGAACGGGAGAATGTTCTTTAGGAGAAGGAACTGAACCAATTGATGAAGCTGAAATGTTAGCTACACTAATAGCTAATGGATATAAACCAACAACAGAAGAAATTCAAATGCTAAAAGAAGAAGACAGATATCGATATAAATCATCGATAGAAGAACCTCCGAAATTAGAGTTAAAGCCACTTCCAAACCATTTGGAATACGCTTATTTACATGGTGAATCTGAATTACCTGTAATAATATCGTCTTCTCTTACTAAAAATGAGAAATCACAACTCATTTCTGTGTTGAAAGCTCATAAACCAGCCATTGCATGGAAAATTCGTGATATTAAAGGAATAAGTCCTTCGTATTGCACACATAAAATCCTTATGGAAGAAGGTCATAAAACGTATGTGCAACGCCAACGAAGACTAAATCCTAATATGAAAGATGTAGTTAAAAAATAAATTATTAAACTGCTAGACGCAGGTCTAATTTATCCAATTTCTGATAGTCCATGGGTAAGCCCAGTTCAATGCGTGCCTAAAAAGGGTGGCATGACTGTCATTACAAATGAGAAAAATGAGCTTATTCCTACTAGGACTGTAACAGGATGGCGTGTATGTATTGATTATAGAAAATTAAATGACGCCACCAGAAAAGATCACTTTCCCTTACCTTTCATTGATCAAATGTTGGAAAGATTAGCCGGAAATAGTTACTATTGTTTTCTAGATGGATTTTCCGGATATTTTCAAATTCCAATAGCATCCGAAGATCAAGAGAAAACCACATTCACGTGCCCTTATGGTACTTTTTCTTACAAACACATGCCATTTGGACTTTGCAACGCCCCTGCAACCTTTCAAAGGTGTATGATTGCGATTTTTCACGACATGATAGAAGAATGCATGGAAGTTTTCATGGATGACTTTTCAGTCTTCGATGATACATTTGAATCATGTCTAGCTAATCTTGAACGAATGCTTATTAGATGCGAACAATCAAATCTAGTACTTAATTGGGAGAAATGCCATTTCATAGTTAAAGAAGGCATCGTTCTTGGTCATAAAATTTCAAAAGAAGGAATTGAAGTGGATAGAGCTAAAGTAGATGTAATTGCTAAACTTCCACATCCCACCAATGTTAGAGGAGTTAGGAGTTTTCTAGGGCATGCCGGTTTTTACCAACGTTTCATAAAAGATTTTTCTAAAATTGCCACTCCTATGAATAAACTCCTAGAAAAGGATGCTCCATTCATCTTTTCAGATGAATGTATCAAATCTTTTAATATTCTTAAAGAGAAACTCACTAATGCGCCGATCACGATAACACCAAATTGGAATATACCGTTTGAATTAATGTGCGATGTAAGTGATTTTGAAATGGGAGCAGTTTTAGGACAAAGGATTGAAAAACGATTTCAACTATATATTATGCTAGTAAGACGTTACAAGGAGCATAAACGAACTATACAACTACTGAAAAAGAACTCCTTGCTATTGTCTTTGCTTTTGACAAATTTCGATCATATCTCGTTCTAGTAAAAACGGTGGTCTATACCGACCATTCTGCTCTTAGATACCTATTTTCAAAACAAGATGCCAAACCAAGATTAATCCGTTGGATCTTACTCTTACAAGAGTTCGATATTGAAATCCGAGATAAAAGAGGAGCAGAAAATCTCGCCGCTGATCATCTTTCTCGTCTTGAAAATCCCGAATTAGAAGTTCTAAATGAATCGGCCATACAAGACAACTTTCCTGATGAATATCTATTGAAGATAGATTATAATGAAATTCCATGGTTTGCAGACTATGCAAACTACTTAGTATGTGGATTCCTTGAAAAAGGATTATCGTACCAAAAACGAAAGAAATTCTTCAGTGATATAAAACACTATTTCTGGGAAGATCCACATCTGTTTAAAAGTTGTCCAGATGGAATAATACGCCGATGTGTATTTGGAGATGAAGCTAGTAAAATTTTAAACCATTGTCACACAGGACCAACAGGAGGGCATTATGGGCCTCAACTAACAGCAAGAAAAGTTTATGATGCTGGATTCTATTGGCCTACAATTTACAAAGACGCACACCTTCTTTGCAAATCCTGTGATGCTTGTCAAAGGGCCGGAAAAATAAGTCAACGTGATGAAATGCCACAAAATGTCATTCAAGTATGTGAAGTATTTGACATTTGGGGTATTGACTTTATGGGTCCATTTCCAAAATCTCATAATAATCTATATATTCTCGTAGCCATTGATTATGTATCTAAATGGGCGGAAGCACAAGCTCTCCCAACAAACGATGCACGAGTTGTAGTCAACTTTTTAAAACGTCTTTTTGCAAGGTTTGGAACACCGAAAGCTTTAATAAGTGATCGGGGTACTCATTTCTGTAATAATCAACTTGAGAAAGTTCTTAAAAGATATGGAGTAACTCATAAAATCTCCACCTCATATCATCCACAAATAAGTGGACAAGTTGAAAATACCAACCGAGCTTTAAAACGTATTCTAGAGAAAACCGTAGGATCAAATCCGAAGGAATGGTCCATTAAATTGGAGGATGCACTCTGGGCTTTTAGAACAGCCTACAAAACTCCAATTGGAACCACACCTTTTAGACTCGTTTACGGAAAAGCATGTCATCTTCCAGTAGAAATTGAACACAAAGCGTTTTGGGCTTTGAAGACATGTAATCTTGATTTACATGAAGCTGGACGTCTACGATTAAGTCAACTAAACGAATTAGAAGAATTAAGACATGAAGCATACGAAAATTCGTTAATCTATAAAGAAAGAACGAAGAAATGGCATGATAAAAGAATCAGAAGTTCAAAAGAATTTAAAGAAGGAGACAGAGTTCTTCTTTTCAATTCACGATTCAAGCTATTTCCTGGAAAATTGAAATCAAGATGGTCTGGTCCATTCATAGTCAAAAGAGTTTTCCCATACGGAACGATAGAATGAATAAATTCAAATGGAATTGAATTTAAAGTTAATGGTCACAGAGTTAAACATTACATACATGGTCCGATGGAAGTTGGCAATGAAGTTATTCACAATTTCGATACCACAGCTAACTAAGTGTGAGAAGAATCAAGTCTTTAAAAGATAATATGTATTTCTATTAGAGTTAGATTGTCTGTTTTCGTGTAGTTCTCGAAAATGGAACCCGAATGGTCTTTCCCTAGCAGACCCTAAAGAACTAGTCTTCTCCCCCCATTCCGAATTTTTATTTTTTTTAGGTTTTTACGAAATGAAGACTGCCTGTGAACTAAACCATGGTCTAATGCTACACGCTTTGATCACTAAACGTAATAATGACACACTTCCGAGTGAAATAGTATCAGTAATCAGAGAAAGATTGGACGGAGTAAGAAAAGAATCCAGATGCGAAGATAATAAGTTACAATTTGGTAAAGGAAAATCAAAATCCGCAGCGAAAAGAAGAGCACGACACCTAGAAAGATGTCACAAATGCGGAAAATGGTCACATGGAGGTAAATGTTCAAATAATCAAACCTATTCAAACACCGAATTTGTTACTTTATGCAGAGACGGACCGTTCATATGTTTAGAAGAAAAAACACTGAATGCTCGAGGTTACGCCTATGTAGCTATGGAAAATCAATTAAACCGACTATCTTATGAATGGGATAGATCATATAACTAAGAATACTATCTCACAGGTAAGTCTGTACAGTTTTTATTTTTTATTTTTATTTTTAACCTTTTGATAATAAACGCTAATTTGTTCGCTATAAAGTATTAAATTGGTATTGAATAAAATTAGGTTTGGCGACCGAAATTATTGATATCATTCCAAAATTTATTACATCACTGCGAAATTTAACGTTTATTCTTAAGGTATAAATATCTTTAATCAATCAACCCAAAATATTTCAAAAATTCGTCATGAGTTAAATTAGGTCTTGGAACCGAAATTACTTTACCGAAAAGAGGGGCGCATATTTTTGATAATATTTGATTGATTAAAGTGGGATAAAAAGCCAAAAAGATTTTTAATTTTATTTTTACCATGTTTTTAAAATTAATATATAAATCTTAAATTAATATTGTAAACTTTGTAAAATCAATATATTTAAAATTTTAAATATTTGAAAAATTAATATAAGTTTGGTGTGAATTTATAATATGAATTTTTAAATTAAGTTTGGTGTGAATTTTTAATTTTTAAAATATGAATTTTTAATTTTATGCATTTCAAATTTTAACTTTGGTGTGAATTTTTAATATTAATTTTGAATTTTATATTTAAGTTGTGTGAATTTAAAAACAAAAATTTACTTTATCTCATTAAGTTAAAAATATGATTTTTAAAAAATTCGTCGTAAGTTGACGACTA
Source organism: Rutidosis leptorrhynchoides (assembly GCF_046630445.1). Taxonomy (NCBI): domain Eukaryota; kingdom Viridiplantae; phylum Streptophyta; class Magnoliopsida; order Asterales; family Asteraceae; genus Rutidosis; species Rutidosis leptorrhynchoides. The sequence goes on from NC_092337.1 coordinate 317,165,765, forward strand.
GGTCTTTGAACCGGAATTGCTTTACCCGAGGGAGGGACGAGAACTTTTATTATCATTATTTTTAATCTTATTGAATTAAAGTATGCCAAAAACATTAAAAAATCAAAAAATCTTAGCTTTTAAAACAATCGCTACAAAAAGACAAATTTTAAAATTTTGTCGAAGGACGGACTAGGACATCGATCCGAAACGACCTCGTCCTAAATAACAAAGGAAAACAAAATTTTAAATTTATTTTATATTTGTTTATTAAGTTAAGATTTTATTTATAAAAAAAAAAACCAAACACCGCGACTCGCGGTGTTTGAGGCTACCAAACCCCGCGACTCGCGGGAGGACCAAAATACAGAAAAAAATAAAATCGAGCTGAACTGATCAGTCCACACCACAACTCAAACATACAGCGAAAATAAACCCGAAAAAACCCGAGAAAACACCCCCAAAATCACAATTTTTAACCGTTAATCATCAAATCTTTTACTAAAATCATGTTAAGAAGGATGCTATCAAGGAATTACTCAAGAAAAACGGTAAATTTCTACACCTAAACACCATTTAATCCAAAAATTAGTGTTCTTGAGCAATTTTATACCCAATTCGATTTTGATGCTTTTTAGTGTAATTATGCTTAAATTGCTTATGTATTATGCTTGTATAACCTAGATTGATGCTATTTAACATGATTAGAAGCCTTAAACTTCAAATTTTGAATAATGTAGGGTTTGTGTTCTTGAGCAATTTGGGGCTTTTTGATATAAACAGGTTATGGCCGATTTTTGTCATGAATTGTTGCTAAATTAAGAAGTGTAACATGTTTAGGTAGTTAAATGATCCAAACTTTGAGCCTAAGCATGATTTTGAGAATTAAAGTGGACTTTTTCAAGTCTAAAATTCATGAACTTGATATTTTGATAGATAATGCCATTTGAAACTTGTTTAATTACTAGTAATGATTATTTTGACATGTTATTTGAATTGAATGCTTATGAACTTGGCGAACATTTTCATATATGCTTATTTGAAAAAGTGTAGATTTGATAAAAATATAAAAATGAGCATAAGTTTGACATAAATTGGACATGTCATTGTAATTATTTTGATTAATGATTTTGCTGATACTAATGCATATTTGGATGCACAAAAATTGTGTTTGATGTGTTTTGCAGACTGAAAGGGGTGAATCTTCATCCCAAGCTCGCAATGCTCCTGCTGAGAATGCGGAACAACAGGAGGTGGATAACTACTACAAACAAGATATACCTCATCCAGTCATGACATTTTCTGATATGCACTTGGAAGATTTGCACCTGAACCTGAGATTTGACAGACTTTGGATAGATTATCCAAAATACCAAAGGGGTTTGCATACTCTTCATTCTAAAGCTGTTGAGGTACCTAGGGTCATAGAATGGGGACCATTAGAAGCTGTAGAATTGGCCGGGCCAATTAGGGAATTACTTGCACAGAGGTATGGTAATTCTACTTTTAACGATTGGGTACGGTTATTCAACATGCGTAGACCTGTATATAAAGTATGGTGTGAAGAATTGTTGTGTAGTATAGAATTAAATGATCGGGTAGCTAGTTTGACCGATCGATCTTTTATTAGATTTTTGTTAGGAGGTTCGATGCGCCACATGTATTTACTAGACATGGCTCAGGCTTTACGTATATATATGCCTGAGGAGTTAGCATCTGCCGATTGTAGAGGGTTGATACTAAATGGTAGAAAGATAGACGAAAATTTTGATACACATGGTGTATGGAGTCAAATGACTAGCCATCACCGATTTAAAGGGGGAAATTACTCTTATTTGGATATAGATAGAGCAGAATTAAGAGTAATTCATAGGTTTTTAGCTAATTCGATTACACAAAGAGGTAAGAACAAGGAAAAGGTAAATGAACAGTATTTGTTTTACCATATGTGTATTCGAGACCCACAAAGCGCTGTAAGTATACCTTATTGTGTGGGTTATTATTTATCAGCTATGGTTAGGGGGATGAGACCGCATAGCATAATAGGAGGTGGTATATTTATTACTTTGATTGCTGAATATCTCGGTGTGGATATAAGTCGGGGGGGATTATTAGTCGAAGAACCAGAACCCCGTGATACAATAGGTTTAAATGTATACCATGGTGCGAAGGTTTTGAAGAGGCGAAATAATGCCGCAGTACAATACCATGGTAGACATTCACAGGTTGAGAGAAACCAACAGCAAGGTAATGTAGGAGGGGGAAATGAAATGGCAGAAATGCAAAGGTTTATAGCTTCACAAGAGTATGAAAATGCTAGACATAGAGCATTTGAAGATTGGCAAGTTCATCAAAACCAAATCATAGCTTATTGCCAACATATAGGTAGAAACTATATTCCTACTCCATCGCCCATATTCCCTCCCTGGTCTATAGAGATTCAACCACCGTATCCTACGTATAACCCAGCCGAAGCATTTTATAGCACCTATGGTTATGCATGGAACCCCTACTGGTATCAGTATCATCCCTAGTCTACTTAGTTTTTTATTTTATTTTATTATTTGTAATGTTGATTCATTTAATACTTATGTTGGATTTGTAATAGTTTTATTATTTTCTAAATTTTATTATTAGATTTTAATAATTTTTGAATGTGGGGTAATATACCAAACTTCAAAAATATGTATATATGTTTGCAGTTTATCTTATGTACACAACAGGGTAAAACAACGCATTTTCAAAGACTGGCATTAAGTTCAGCAAAAGCAACTAATTTTGACGACAAGATGCAAAATATATGTGAAATAACAACAAGGCGGAATGAACAAATGATGTGCACCAACGCCAATATATTTGAAAACTTTGGTAAAATTTAATCATTTTCACACAAATCACCCTCAATAATTTAAATTGTTACTGATTTCTTGCAAATGAGGGCATTGAAAGATCTTAAGTGTGGGAAGGGGTTAAATTCTTTCGGATTTTTAAAATTTTTTATCTTAAACTAGTAAAGCAGTAGTTGTATTAGAATCTAGTGCTCTCTGATAATAAAGAACAGCCCTAGTCTTATATACTGACTACCCAATTCTAGTAAAATTTTTCAAAATTTTCAATTAAATGAACTCAAAATCATGTTTATACATATTTATGAACGATAAAACTAGGTTTTAACACCGAAATTATTGTTACCTCGGAAAGGACATAAATTGAGAAACAAACCAAAATGTTAGAATTCATTTAAAATGGAATAGAGGACAATAAAAAGGAAAATAAAAGCCAAGTGTGGGAAAAATTACCAAGTTATCTTAAACATATGTCACATATTTCTGTAACAAATAACTGAAAATACTTTTGCTTTGGACTAAACTAAACTGTTTTACCCGATGAAAGAAAAGAAGAGATGGATCTACACGATGAATCAATTCCATCATTAAAAGGAAGTAAAGTCTTCCGAAAAAGACACGCGCTTCTTGATTTAGGTCAAGAAGTTGTCGTCCAGACCAGCTGTAGGTTGACGAAAAATCTAGAAAAGTCATCACTAAAATCAGCAGGAAATCCACGGACCTCAGCATCAAACAAGGTCGCCAAGTGGTCAGATTTATCCTAACCATGAGAAGGATTTATCTCGTACAATGGGGGGGGCACCGTGCAAATTAGCTAGATAAGACTAATGAATCGGATCCAAAGAAAGGATAATCTCCTTAAAGATTAAAAATCAGCTTTTAAGCCTGATATTACTCAATCCTAAAGATTGACCTTAAAGATTGAGAATTCAAACTAATGGAATTCAATGATCTAAACTCGAGCTTGAACGAGAAAATATTTTGATAAAATTACAAACCGATTTGTTTTCTGAAAACCCTATTTTCAATGCGTTCATTACCATTAAACGTAAAATTCTAGGAATTCACCTGGAATTCATTAGGTCACCTGAACTAAATCGGGTGTCAACCGTAAGAACGGTGGTTGCATAGCATGGTCAAAGACAGGACCTTGTGCCAGACCGAAAAATCATAAGGGTGAACTTTACTATTGCTCCTACCAAGGATAGTAATTGCGTCCGACACGTTATAGACCATAATTAAAAGCATGTCAGGGGACATTGCCTTAACAGTTGCTTGTTCAATGCTTTCCTCTACAATCGAACGGTAGTTTACCGAAAGGTAATATACGGGACAAGTAAACTGGACGTGTTGCTTTCCTAATACAAGGTTAGCAAGTGGGTGACACAAAACCGCAAGTTTTGAGCTAAAATTTTCAAATATTAAACCCACCAAACCCACAAAAATAATTTGCAAACACCGGTGAAGGGTTATTCCGGAAAACTTATCTAGGGTAAAAACTAGATTTAATTTTCAAAAGATCAAATGTTTTCATAAAAGATCCAATTTCCTTAATGGATCTAAATTTTTATAGTCATGTGGGACTGTAAACCATATCGTTACTACCATTGTTTATACCGCCGTATAGAAATCACTGATGTACAAAGTGTGAAGAATAAAGAAGTGATTCTAGTATTTCAAGACGATATTGCTTGAGGACAAGCAACGCTCAAGTGTGGGAATATTTGATAATGCTAAAAACGAACATATATTTCATAGCATTATTCCTCAAGAAAGACAAGCTTTTAGTTGCAATTGTTCTATTTACAAGTGATATTCATTTAAATAATAAAAGGTGAAGACAAAAGACGGATTCGACGAATTGAAGACGCAAACGACCAAAAAGCTCAAAAGTACAAAAGACAATCAAAGAGGTTCCAATTATTGATAAGAAACGTCTCGAAATTACAAGAGTACAAGATTCAAAACGCAAAGTACAAGATATTAAATTGTACGCAAGGACGTTCAAAAATCCGGAACCGGGACCAGAGTCAACTCTCAACGCTCGACGCAACGGACTAAAAATTACAAGTTAACTATGTATATAAATATAATATAATATATAATTAATTATATAAATTATATATATATATTATATTTATATAATAAACCGTCGGTAAACAAAGAGCCAAAATAGAGTGAGTTGTAATTACAAACTCCGCGACTCGCGGAGTTTGAAGAAGGAATGGGCCGCGAGTCGCGGAGCCCCAAAAACTGAAACTCCCTATAAAGCCCAACGAATTCTGATCATTTTTTTCATCCAATATCCATCCTTCTATATACGTAAATATATTTATAATTTATATTTTAATTTTAATTTTAATTTTAATCCTAATAATAAAGGTATGTTAGCGAATGTTGTAAGGGTGTAAGTCGAAATTCTGTCCGTGTAACGCTACGCTATTTTTAATCATTGTAAGTTATGTTCAACCTTTTTAATTTAATGTCTCGTAGCTAAGTTATTATTATGCTTATTTAATCCGAAGTAATCATGATGTTGGGCTAATTACTAAAATTGGGTAATTGGGCCTTGTACCATAATTGGGGTTTGGATAAAAGAACGACACTTGTGAAAATTAGACTATGGGCTATTAATGGGTTTTATATTAACTAAACAATACCTTGTTAATTTAATATACAAACTTATAATTCGACGTATTTATATATAATCACATACGCTTGACTGGGTACGGTGGGCGGGATATCTATAAATACTAATAATTATTCATTTTACCAGATACGGAACTGGATTAATAGTTAAATAGACTTGTTGAAACAGGGGTGAATTACATTCAAGGGTAATTGGTGTAATTGTTAACAAAGTAGTAAAACCTTGGTCTACACGCAGTCGATAACCTGGTGTATTCATTAAACAAAGTATTAAAACCTTGTTACAATTCGAATCCCCAATTAGTTGGAATATTTGACTTCGGGAATAAGAATAATTTGATGAAGGCTTTCGCTCTTTATATTTATGACTGATGGACTATTATGGACAAATCCATATGGACATATTAAATAATCCAGGACAAAGGACAATTAACCCATGGGCATAAAACTAAAATCAACACGTCAAACATCATGATTACAGAAGTTTAAATAAGCATAATTCTTTTATTTCATATTTAATTTCCTTTATTTTATATTTAATTGCACTTCTAATTATCGCATTTTTATTTATTGTTATTGTATTTAATTGCACTTTTAATTATCGTACTTTTTAATTATCGCAAGTTTATTTTATCGCACTTTTATTATTTGCAATTTCATTATCGTTATTTACTTTACGCTTTAAATTAAAGTCCTTTTAATATTTTACATTTGGTTTTAACTGCGACTAAAGTTTTAAAATCGACAAACCGGTCATTAAACGGTAAAAACCCCCCTTTATAATAATAATATTACTTATATATATATATATTTGTATTCTTATAAAAGTAACTAATATAGCGTTAAGCTTTGTTTAAAGATTTTCCCTGTGGAACGAACCGAACTTACCAAAAACTACACTACTGTACGATTAGGTACACTGCCTATAAGTGTTGTAGCAAGATTTAAGTATATCCATTCAATAAATAAATAAATATCTTGTGTAAAATTGTATCGTATTTAATAGTATTTCCTGCTAAAATTTTATAGTATTTTATACCCCTTAGCTTTGACATCAGTTTGGCATGTTGTTTCAAAAATAGGTATCTAAGAGCGGAATGGTCGGTATAGACCACCGTTTTGGCTAGAACGAGATATGAACGAAATTTGTCAAAAGCAAAGACAATAGCAATGAGTTCTTTTTCAGTAGTTGTGTAATTCGTTTGTGCTCCTTGTAACGTCTTACTAGCGTAATAAATAGGTTGAAATCATTTTTCAATCCTTTGTCCTAAAATGGCTCCCATTGCAAAATCACTTGCATCGCACATTAGTTCAAATGGTAGATTCCAATTTGGAGTTATCATGATCGGCGCATTAGTGAGTTTTTCTTTAAGAATATTAAAAGATTTGATACATTCATCTGAAAAGATGAATGGAGCATCCTTTTCTAAGAGTTTATTAATAGGAGTGACAATTTTAGAAAAAAAATTTATGAAACGTCGGTAAAAACCGGCATGCCCTAGAAAACTCCTAACTCCTCTAACATTGGTGGGATGTGGAAGTTTAGCAATTACATCTACTTTAGCTCTATCCACTTCAATTCCTTCCTTTGAAATTTTATGACCAAGAATGATGCCTTTTTTAACCATGAAATGGCATTTCTCCCACTTAAGAACTAGATTTGATTGTTCGCATCTAATAAGCATTCATTCAAGATTAACTAGACATGTTTCAAAAGTATCGCCGAAGACTGAAAAGTCATCCATGAAAACTTCCATGCATTCTTCTATCATGTCGTGAAAAATCGCCATCATGCACCTTTGAAAGGTTGCAGGGGCGTTGCAAAGTCCAAATGGCATGCGTTTGTAAGCAAAAGTACCATAAGGGCACGTGAACGTGGTTTTCTCTTGATCCTCAGGTGCTATTGGAATTTGAAAATATCCGGAAAAACCGTCAAGAAAACAATAGTAACTATTTCCGGCTAATCTTTACAACATTTGATCAATGAAAGGTAAGGGAAAGTGATCTTTTCTGGTGGCGTCATTTAATTTTCTATAATCAATACAAATATGCCATCCTGTTACAGTCCTAGTAGGAATAAGCTCATTTTTTTCATTTGTGATGACAGTCATGCCACCCTTCTTAGGTACGCATTGAACTGGGCTTACCCATGGACTATCAGAGATTGGATAAATTAAACCTGCATCTAGCAGTTTAATAATTTCTTTCTTAACAACATCTTGCATATTAGGATTTAGTCTTCGTTGGCGTTGCACATACGTTTTATGACCTTCTTCCATAAGGATTTTATGTGTGTAATACGAAGGACTTATTCCTTTAATATCATGAATCTTCCATGCAATAGCTGGTTTATGAGCTTTTAGCACAGAAATGAGTTGAGATTTTTCATTTTCAGTAAGAGAAGACGATATTATTACAGGTAATTCAGATTCACCATGTAAATAAGCATATTCCAAATGGTTTGGAAGTGGCTTTAACTCTAATGTCGGTGGTTCTTCTATCATTGATTTATATCGATATCTGTCTTCTTCTTTTAGCATTTGAATTTCTTCTGTTGTTGGTTCATATCCATTAGCCATAAGTGTAGCTAACATTTCAGTTTCATCAATTGGTTCAGTTCCTTCTCCTAAAGAACATTCTCCTGTTCCTTGCAATTCTGGAAATTCTTCTAACAATTCTGCATGTGAATCTATAGTTTGAATATAATAACATGTATCATCTGCAGATTGCGGTTGTTGCATGGCTCTATCAACTGAAAAGGTAACACTCTCGTCCTCTATACTTAGGGTCAGTTTCTTACCGAACACATCTATTATTGCTTTAGCCGTGTTTAAGAATGGTCTTCCTAATATGAGAGGAACTCGAGAATCTTCTTCCATGTCCAGAATAACAAAATCTACTGGAAATACTAAAGTACCAACTTTAACTAGCATGTTCTCCATTATCCCTCTAGGATATTTTACTGATCGATCGGCTAGTTTTATGCTTATTCGTGTTGGTTTCAATTCTCCGGGGTCTAGTTTAGCGTATAGTGAATACGGCATTAAATTTATACTAGCACCTAAATCTGCCAATGCTTCTATTGAACTAAGACTACCCAGAAAACATGGAATTGTGAAACTTCCTGGATCTGAAAGTTTTTCGGGTATCTTATTCAACAGCACTGCAGAACAATTAGCATTCATAGTAACAGCCGAGAGTTCTTACATTTTCTTTCTGTTTGTGATTAGATCTTTCAAGAATTTAGCATATCTAGGCATTCCTGAAATCACATCAATGAAAGGAAGATTGACATTTATTTTTTTAAGCATACCCAAGAATTTGGATTGCTCGGCTTCAAGTCTTTCTTTTCTCATTTTACTCGGGTAAGGAAGCGGTGGTTGGTATGGTTTAACATAAGGTTTAGCCTTAACTGTGTTATCTTCATTAACCTTTTCAACTACCGGTTCTGTTTCCTTATTTTGATCAGATTGTGGTTCTTGTGGAGTAGGAACAGAGTCATCATAAATTACAAGCATTTCAGGTGGTTTAAGTGTAATACCACTTCTTGTGGTAATGGCTTTAGCTGTTTCATTCCGGGGGTTAGCATTTGTATCACTAGGTAAACTTCCCGGTTTTCTTTCACCTATTAACCTTGCTAGGTTGCTTACTTCTTGTTCCAGATTTTGGATAGAAGCTTGTTGATTTCTAAATGCTTAAGCATTTTGTTCATTGGTTTGTTTCTGAGATGTGAAAAATTGAGTTTGAGATTCAACTAGCTTTGACATCATATCTTCTAAATTTGGCTTTTTATCATCGGTTTGTGGTGGTTTGTTTTGAAAAATAGGTGTTATCTAATTGTAAGGATTGTTGGATACTTGTTGATTGCTAGGACCTTGTTGGTTGTTGTATGGAACATTTCGATTATAATTCTGGTTTTGATTGTAGATTGGTCTTGGCGGTTGATAATTATTCTGATAATTATTTTCAGGCCTTTGGTTCATGTATGAAACATTCTCTCTTTGTTCCATTGTTTGTTCAATACTGAGACAATCTTTTGTCAAATATGGTCCTCCACACTGCTCACAACTAATTCGTATTGAGTGAATATCTTTAATCATCTTTTCCATTCGTCTCTCGACAGCATCTATCTTTGCGGAAATGGAATCAAAGTCATGGCTAGAATCGGCTCTAGCTGCTTTAGATGATCTAACGATATATTTTTCTTGGTGCCACTCATGTGAGTGGGAAGCAGTATTATCAATAATTTTGTAAGCTTCAGTTGCGGTTTTCTTCATAATGGAACCACCAGCTGCTATATCTATGTCTTTTCTTGTAGTGATGTCGCATCCTTGGTAGAATATTTGTACTATTTGATAAGTGTCTAAACCATGTTGCGAACATCCTCTTAATAACTTTCCAAATCTTGTCCACGCCTCATATAGAGTTTCATTTGGCTTCAGGTAACAATTTCTCCTTGAAGTCTCACGGCTTTAGATGCCGAAAAAAATTGTTTAAGAAATTTTCCAACTAAAACATCTCATGTATCAATCGCCCCTTCAGGTAACGATTCTAACCAATCTTTGGCTTCTCCCTTTAAAGTCCAGGGAAATAACATGAGATATATCTGTTCATCCTCCACTTCTCTAATTTTAAATAAAGTACAGATCATATTAAAGGTATGAAGATGTTCATTTGGATCTTCCTTCGGCGCACCACTAAATTGGCATTGATTTGTTACCATGTGTAGGATTTGTCCTTTGATTTCATAATCTGGCGCATTAATGTCTGGTTGAGTAATTGTGTGACATTGGCCAGTGCGTTTAGCTCTCATTCGGTCTTCCATACTTAGAGGTTCCAGATTTTCCATGATTGAATTTGTTGAATCTGAATCACTAGAGGATTCTAATTTAATGGTTTGTTCCTCGACAATCTCTGTTTGAATGATTGGTGGTTCCGGAGGAAAGATTAATGGTTCAGGATCTCTGAATTGTCCCTGAATATCCTCCGGATTCTCAATTGTGAGGTCGGGTTCAAAAAATGGATTATCGGAAATTTGAATTGGAGTACTTGGTCGACTGGATGACGATTCTAAAGAAAAATCAACGGCGACAATATTGGCTAGATGTCTTGATCGAGTCACAGGTGGTGAACGTATAAAAGGTGGTGAACGTTTTGCTCGGTGCATTCACTGAATATCCTATTAGTTATAGAAGATAAAAATTATATAAGTTATCAAATTTAATAGACTTTTCTGATTTTGCCCACGTTTCGAATAGCCAATAGATGTGATGTCAAAGCTAAGGTATACGAAATAGTTTATATTTTACTAGGAAAAACTATTAAATACGATACAATTTTACACAAGATATTTATTTATTTATAGAATGGATATACTTAAACCTTGCTACAACACTTATAGGCAGTGTACCTAATCGTACAGTAGTGTAGTTTTTAGTAAGTCCGGTTCGTTCCACAGGGAATCTTTTTTAAACAAAGCTCAACGCTATATTAGTTTACTTTTATAAAAATACAAATATATATATAAGTAATATTATTATTATAAAGGGGGGTTTTTACCGTTTAATGACCGGTTTGTCGATTTTAAAACTTTAGTCGCAGTTAAAACCAAATGTAAAATATTAAATAAATAAAAGACTTAATTTAAAGCGTGAAGTAAATAACGATAAATGAAATTGCGAATAATAAAAGTGCGATAAAATAAACTTGCGATAATTAAAGAGTACGATAATTAAAAGTGCAATTAAATAAAATAACAATAAAAATGCGATAATTAGAAGTGCAATTAAATATAAAATAAAGGAAATTAAATATGAAATAAAAGAATTATGCTTATTTAAACTTCCGTAATCATGATGTTTGACGTGTTGATTTTAGTTTTATGCCCATGGGTTAATTGTCCTTTGTCCTGGATTATTTAATATGTCCGTCTGGTTTTTGTCCATAACAGTCCATCAGTCATAAATATAAAGTGCGAGTGTCCTCGTCAAATTATCTTTATACCCGAAGTTAAATATTCCAACTAATTGGGGATTCGAATTGTAACAAGGTTTTAATACTTTGTTTAATGAATACACCAGGTTATCAACTGCGTATAAACCAAGGTTTTACTACTTTGTTAGCAATTACACCAATTACCCTTGAATGTAATTTCACCCCTGTTTTAATTATTCTAGTGGCTATTAATCCATTCCCGTGTCCGGTTAAATGAACGATTATTCGTACATATAAATACCCCGCCCATCGTGTCCGATCGAGTGTATATGGTAATTTATAGGGACGCCCAATTGTAAATCTTTATATTAACATTAACAAACTTTCATTTAGTTAAACAAATATAAAGCCCATTAATAGCCCATAGTCTAATTTCCACAAGTGTCGTTCTTTTGTCCAAACCCCAATTATGGTACAAAGCCCAATTACCCAATTTTAGTAATTAGCCCAACATCATGATTACTTCGTTTTAAATAAGCATAATAATAACTTAGCTACGAGACATTAATATAAAAAGGTTGAACATAACTTACAATGATTAAAAATAGCGTAGCGTTACACGGACAGAATTTCGACTTACACCCTTACAATATTCGCTAACATACCCTTATTATTAGAATTATAATTAAAATTAAAATTAAAATATAAATTATAAATATAAATTTTACGTATATATGAGAGAAGAGAGAAAGATGGATGAAAATGATCAGAATTCGGTTTGCTTTATAGGGAGTTTTAAAACTGGGGGCTCCGCGACTCGCGGTCATTTTGGCCTTCAAACTCCGCGAGTCGCGGAGTTTGAAATTCCAGCTCACACTTTGGAGTCTTTCTCTGCCGACGGTTTTTATTTATAAATATAATATATATATATATAATTAATATAATTAATTATATATTATATTATATTTATATACATAGTTAACTTGTAATTTTTAGTCCGTTGCGTCGAGCGTTGAGAGTTGACTCTGGTCCCGGTTCCGGATTTTCGAACGTCCTTGCGTACAATTTAATATCTTGTACTTTGCGTTTTGAATTTTTTACTTTTGTAATTTCGAGACGTTTCTTATCAATAATTGGAACCTTTTTGATTGTCTTTTGTACTTTTGAGCTTTTTGGTCGTTTGCGTCTTCAATTCGTCGAATCTGTCTTTTGTCTTCACCTTTTATTATTTAAACGAATATCACTTGTAAATAGAACAATTGCAATTAAAAGCTTGTCTTTCTTGAGGAATAATGCTATGAAATATATGTTCGTTTTTAGCATTATCAAATATTCCCACACTTGAGCGTTGCTTGTCCTCAAGCAATATTGTCTTGAAATACTAGAATCACTTCTTTATTCTTCACACTTTGTACATTAGTGATTTCTATACGGTGATATAAACAATGGTAGTAACGATATGGTTTACAGTCCCACATGACTATAAAAATTTAGATCCATTAAGGAAATTGGATCTTTATGAAAACATTTGATCTTTTGAAAATTAAATCTAGTTTTTACCCTAGATAAGTTTTCCGGAATAACCCTTTACCGGTGTTTGCAAAATATTTTTGTGGGTTTGGTGGGTTTCAGATTTGAAAATTTTAGCTCAAAACTTATGGTTTTGTGTCACCCACTTGCTAACCTTGTATTTGGAAAGCAACACGTCCAGTTTACTTGTCCCGTATATTACCTTTCGGTAAACTACCGTCCGATTGTAAAGGAAAGCGTTGAACAAGCAACTGTTAAGGCAATGTCCCCTGACATGCTTTTAATTATGGTCTATAACGTGTCGGACGCAATTACTATCCTTGGTAGGAGCAATAGTAAAGCTCACCCTTATGATTTTTCGGTATGGTACAAGGTCCTGTCTTTGACCACTATGCAACCACCGTTCTTACGGTTGACACCCGATTTGGTTCAGGTGACCTAATGAATTCCAGGTGAATTCCTAGAATTTTACGTTCAATGGTAATGAACGCATTAAAAATAGGGTTTTCAGAAAACAAATCGGTTTATAATTTTGATCAAAATATTTTCTCTTTCAAGCTCGAGTTTAGATATCATTGAATTCCATGAGTTTGTAATTCTCAATCTTTAAGGTCAATCTCTAGGATTGAATAATATCAGTCTTAAAAGCTGATTTTTAATCTTTAAGGAGATTATCCTTTCTGGGGATCTGATTCATTAGTCTTATCCAGCTAATTTGCATGGTGCCCCCCCATTTTACAAGATAAATCCTTCTCATGGTTAGGATAAATCTGACCACATGGCGACCCTATTTGATGCTGAGGTCCGTGGATTTCCTGCTGATTTTAGAGATGACTTTTCTAGATTTTTCGTCAACCTACAGCTGGTCTGGACGACAACTTCATGACCTAAATCAAGAAGCGCGTTTCTTTTTCGGAAGACTTTACTTCCTTTTAATGATGGAATTGATTCATCGTGTAGATCCATCTCTTCTTTTCTTTCATCGGGTAAAACAGTTTAGTTTAGTCCAAAGCAAAAGTATTTTCAGTTATTTGTTACAGATATATGTGACATATGTTTAAGATAACTTGGTAAATTTTCCCACACTTGGCTTTTATTTTCCTTTTTATCGTCCTCTATTCCATTTTAAATGAATTTTAACATTTTAGTTTGTTTCTAAATTTATGTTCTTTCCGAGGTAACAATAATTTCGGTGTTAAAACCTAGTTTTATTGTTCATAAATATGTATAAACATGATTTTGAGTTCATTTAGTTGAAAATTTTTAAAAATTTTACTAGAATTGGGTAGTCAGTATATAAGACTAGGGCTGTTCTTTATTATCAGAGAGCACTAGATTCTAATACAACTACTGCTTTACTAGTATTTTTAATGGTAACCAAGTGTATAAAGTAAAAAATTTTAAAATCCGAAAGAATTTAACCCCTTCCCACACTTAAGATCTTGCAATGCCCTCATTTGCAAGAAATCAGGAATAATTTAAATTATTGAGGGTGATTTGTGTGAAAATGATTAAATTTTTACCAAAGTTTCCAAATATATTGGCGTTTGTTTGCTGAATGATAAATGGTGCACATCATTTGTTCATTCCGTCTTGTTGTTATTTCACATATATTTTGCATCTTGTCGTCAAAATTAGTTGCTTTTGCTGAACTTAATGCCAGTCTTTAAAAATGCGTTGTTTTACCCTGTTGTGTACATAAGATAAACTGCAAACATATATACATATTTTTGAAGTTTGGTATATTACCCCACATTCAAAAATTATTAAAATCTAAGAATAAAAGTTAGATAATTATAAAAATGATTACAATATTAACAAAAGTATTAAACGTATCAATCATTACAAATTACAAAATAAAAAAAAATAAGTAAACTAAGGATGATATTGGTACCAATAGGGGTTCCAGGCATAACCATAGGTGCTATAGAATGCTTCGGCAGGGTCATACGTAGGATACGGTGGCTGCATCTCTATAGACCAGGGAGGGAAGATGGGTTTCGGTGTAGGAATATAGTTTCTACCTATATGTTGGCAATGAGCTATGATTTGGTTCTGATGAACTTGCCAATCTTCAAATGCTCTTTGTCTAGCATTTTTGTATTCCTGAGAAGCTATAAACCTTTGCATTTCTTGCATCTCATTCCCCCCTCCTACATTACCTTGCTGTTGGTTTCTCTCCACCTGTGGATGTCTACCATGGTATCGTACTGCGGCGTTATTTCGCCTCTTCAAAACTTTCGCACCATGGTATACATTTAAACCTATAGTATCGCGGGGTTCCGGTTCTTCTACTAATAATCCCCCCAACTTATATCCACACCGAGATATTCACCAATCAAAGTAATAAAAATACCACCTCCTATTATGCTATGCGGTCTCATCCCCCGAACCATAGCTGATAAATAATAACCCACACAATATGGTATACTTACAGCGCTTTGTGGGTCTCGAATACACATATGGTAAAACAAATCCTGTTCATTTACTTTTTCCTTGTTTTTACCCCTTTGTGTAATCGAATTAGCTAAAAACCTATGAATTACTCTTAATTCAGCTCTATCTATATCTAAATAAGAGTAATTTCCCCCTTTGAAACGGTGATGGCTTGTCATTTGACTCCACAGACCGTGTGTATCAAAATTTTCATCTATCTTTCTACCGTTTAGTATCAACCCTCTACAATCGGCAGATGCTAACTCCTCATGCGTATATATACGTAAATCCTGAGCCATGTCCAGTAAAGACATGTGGCGCATCGAACCGCCTAACAAAAATCTAATAAAAGAACGATCGGTTAAACTAGCTACCCGATCATTCAACTCTATACTACATAACAATTCTTCACACCATACTTTATATACAGGTCTACGCATGGTGAATAAACGTACCCAGTCATTAAAAGTAGAATTACCATACCTCTGTACAAGTAATTCCCTAATTGGCCCGGCCAATTCTACATCTTCTAAGGGTCCCCATTCTATGACCCTCTGTACCTCAACAACCTTAGAATGAAGAGTATGCAAACCCCTTTGATATTTTGGATAATCTATCCAAAGTCTGTCAAATCTCAAGTTCGGGTGCAACTCTTCCAAGTGCATATCAGAAAAGGTCATGACTGGATGAGGTATATCCTGCTTGTAGTAGTTATCCACCTCCTGTTGTTCCAAATTCTCAGCAGGAGCATTGCGGGCTTGGGATGAAGATTCACCCCTTTCAGTCTGCAAAACACATCAAACACAAATTTTGTGCATCCAAATATGCATTAGTGTCAGCAAAATCATCAATCAAAATAATTACAATGACATTATCAATTTATATCAAACTTAAGCTCATTTTCACATTTTTATCAAATCTACACTTTTTCAAATAAGCATATACGAAAATGTTCGCCAAGTTTATAATCATTCAACTCAAACAACATGTCAAAATAATCATTACTAGCAATTAAACAAGTCTCAAATGGCATTATCTTTCAAAAATCAAGTTCATAAATTTTAGACTTGAAAAAGTCCACTTTAATTCTCAAAATCATGTTTAGGCTCAAAGTTTGGATCATTTAACTACCTAGACATGTTACACTACTTAATTTAGCAACAATTCATGACAAAAATCGGCCATAACCTGTTTATATCAAAAAGCCCCAAATTTGCTCAAGAACACAAACCCTAGATTACTCTAAATTTGAAGTTTAAGGCTTCTAATCATGTTAAATAGCATCAATCTAGGTTATACAAGCATAATACATAAACAATTTAAGCATGATTACACTAAAAAGCATCAAAATCAAATTGGGGAAAAAATTGCTCAAGAACACAAAATTTCGGATTAAATGGTGTTTAGGTGTAGAAATTTACCGTTTTTCTTGAGTAATTCCTAGATAGCATCCTTCTAAACATGATTTTAGCAAAAGATTTGGTGATTAACGGTTAAAAATTGTGATTTTGGGGGTTTTTTCTCGGGTATTTTCGTGGGTTTTCGCAGTTTATTTTCTGTTGTGGGGAGTGAAACTGAGCTGTTGCAGCTCTTTATTTTTTTTCTGTAATCCGACTCCTCCGCGACTCGCGGTGAATAACTCTTCAAACTCCACGAGTCGCGGAGTTTGATATATATATATATATATTTTTTTTTTATAATCAATAACTTATAAAACAATTAAGTACTTAATTTTAAAATTTTGTTTCCTTTGTTATTTAGGACGAGGTTGTTTCGGATCGATGTCCTAGTCCGTCCTTCGACAAAATTTTAAAATTTGTCTTTTTGTAGCGATTGTTTTAAAAGCTAAGATTTTTTTGTTTTTTAATGTTTTTGGCATACTTTAATTCAATAAGATTAAAAATAATGATAATAAAAGTTCTCGTCCCTCTCTCGGGTAAAGCAATTTCGGTTCAAAGACCTAGTCTTCAACTTACGACGAATTTTAAAAATCATATTTTAACTTAATGAGATAAAGTAAATTTTTGTTTTTAAATTCACACAACTTAAATATAAAATTCAAAATTAATATTAAAATTTCACACCAAACTTAAAATTTGAAATGCATAAAATTAAAAATTCATATTTTAAAAATTAAAAATTCACACCAAACTTAATTTAAAAATTCATATTATAAATTCACACCAAACTTATATTAATTTTTCAAATATTTACAATTTTAAAAATATTGTTTTTACAAAGTTTATAATATTAATTTAAGATTTAAATATTAATTTTAAAAACATGGTAAAAAATAAAATTAAAAATCTTTTTATCTTTTTATCCCACTTTAATCAATCAAATATTATCAAAAATATGCGCCCCTCTTTTCGGTAAAGTAATTTCGGTTCCAAGACCTAATTTAACTCATGACGAATTTTTGAAATATTTTGGGTTGATTGATTAAAGATATTTATACCTTAAGAATAAACGTTAAATTTCGCAGTGATGTAATAAATTTTTGAATGATATCAATAATTTCGGTTGCCAAACCTAATTTTATTCAATACCAATTTAATACTTTTTAGCGAACAAATTAGCGTTTATTAACAAAAGGTTAAAAATAAAAATAAAAATAAAAACTGTACAGACATACCTGTGAAATACATTTCTTAGTTATATGATCTATCCCATTCATAAGATAGTCGGTTTAATTGGTTTTCCATAGCTACATAGGCGTAACCTCGAGCATTCAGTGTCTTTTCTTCTAAACATATGAACGGTCCGTCTCTGCATAAAGTAACAAATTCGGTATTTGAATAGGTTTGATTATTTGAACATTTACCTCCATGTGACCATTTTCCGCATTTGTGACATCGTTCTAGGTGTCGTGCTCTTCTTTTCGCTGCGGATTTTGATTTTCCTTTACCAAATTGTAACTTATTATCTTCGCATCTGGATTCTTTTCTAACTCCGTCCATTCTTTCTCTGATTACTGATACTAATTCACTTGGTAGTATGTCATTATTACGTTTAGTGATCAAAGCGTGTAGCATTAGACCATGGTTTAGTTCACAGGCAGTCTTCATTTTGTAAAAACCTAAAAAAAATAAAAATTCAGAATGGGGGGAGAAGACTAGTTCTTTAGGGTCTGCTAGGGAAAGACCATTCGGGTTCCATTTTCGAGAACTACACGAAAACAGACAATCTAACTCTAACAGAAATACATATTATCCTTTAAAGACTTGATTCTCCCCACACTTAGTTAGCTGTGGTGTCGAAATTGTGATTAACTTCGTTGTCGACTTCCATCGGACCATGTATGTAATGTTTAACTCTGTGACCATTAACTTTAAATTCAATCCCATTTGAATTTATTAATTCTATCGTTCCGTATGGGAAAACTCTTTTGACTATGAATGGTCCAGACCATCTTGATTTCAATTTTCCAGGAAATAGCTTGAATCGTGAATTAAAAAGAAGAACTCTGTCTCCTTCTTTAAATTCTTTTGATCTTCTGATTCTTTTATCATGCCATTTCTTCGTTCTTTCTTTATAGATTAACGAATTTTCGTATGCTTCATGTCTTAATTCTTCTAATTCGTTTAGTTGACTTAATCGTAGACGTCCGGCTTCATGTAAATCAAGATTACATGTCTTCAAAGCCCAAAATGCTTTGTGTTCAATTTCTACTGGAAGATGACATGCTTTTCCATAAACAAGTCTAAAAGGTGTGGTTCCAATTAGAGTTTTGTAGGCTGTTCTAAAAGCCCAGAGTGCATCCTCCAATTTAATGGACCATTCCTTCGGATTTGATCCTACAGTTTTCTCTAGAATACGTTTTAAGGCTCGGTTGGTATTTTCAACTTGTCCACTTGTTTGTGGATGATATGCGGTGGAGATTTTATGAGTTACTCCATATCTTTTAAGAACTTTCTCAAGTTGATTATTACAGAAATGAGTACCCCGATCACTTATTAAAGCTTTCGGTGTTCCAAACCTTGCAAAAAGACGTTTTAAAAAGTTGACTACAACTCGTGCATCGTTAGTTGGGAGAGCTTGTGCTTCCGCCCATTTAGATACATAATCAATGGCTACGAGTATATATAGATTATTATGAGATTTTGGAAATGGACCCATAAAGTCAATACCCCAAATGTCAAATACTTCACATACTTGGATGACATTTTGTGGCATTTCATCACGTTGACTTATTTTTCCGGCCCTTTGACAAGCATCACAGGATTTGCAAAGAAGGTGTGCGTCTTTGTAAATTGTAGGCCAATAGAATCCAGCTTCATAAACTTTTCTTGCTGTTAGTTGAGGCCCATAATGCCCTCCTGTTGGTCCTGTGTGACAATGGTTTAATATTTTACTAGCTTCATCTCCAAATACACATCGGCGTATTATTCCATCGGGACAACTTTTAAACAGATGTGGATCTTCCCAGAAATAGTGTTTTATATCACTGAAGAATTTCTTTCGTCTTTGGTACGATAATCCTTTTTCAAGGAATCCACATACTAAGTAGTTTGCATAGTCTGCAAACCATGGGATTTCATTATAATTTATCTTCAATAGATATTCATCAGGAAAGTTGTCTTGTATGGCTGATTCATTTAGAACTTCTAATTCGGGATTTTCAAGACGAGAAAGATGATCAGCGGCGAGATTTTCTGCTCCTCTTTTATCTCGGATTTCAATATCAAACTCTTGTAAGAGTAAGATCCAACGGATTAATCTTGGTTTAGCATCTTGTTTTGAAAATAGGTATCTAAGAGCAGAATGGTCGGTATAGACTATCGTTTTTGCTAGAACGAGATATGATCGAAATTTGTCAAAAGCAAAGACAATAGCAAGGAGTTCTTTTTCAGTAGTTGTATAGTTCGTTTGTGCTCCTTGTAACGTCTTACTAGCATAATATATAGGTTGAAATCGTTTTTCAATCCTTTATCCTAAAACGGCTCCCATTGCAAAATCACTTGCATCGCACATCAGTTCAAATGGTAGATTCCAATTTGGCGTTATCATGATCGGCGCATTAGTGAGTTTCTCTTTAAGAATATTAAAAGATTTGATACACTCATCTGAAAAGATGAATGGCGCATCCTTTTCTAGGAGTTTATTCATAGGAGTGGCAATCTTAGAAATATCTTTTATGAAACGTCGGTAAAAACCGGCATGCCCTAGAAAACTCCTAACTCCTCTAACATTGGTGGGATGTGGAAGTTTAGCAATTATATCTACTTTAGCTCTATCCACTTCAATTCCTTCTTTTGAAATTTTATGTCCAAGAACGATGCCTTCTTTAACCATGAAATGTCATTTCTCCCAATTAAGTACTAGATTTGATTGTTCGCATCTAAGAAGCATTCGTTCCAGATTAACTAGACATGATTCAAATGTATCACCGAAGACTGAAAAGTCATCCATGAAAACTTCCATGCATTCTTCTATCATGTCATGAAAAATCGCCATCATACACCTTTGAAAGGTTGCAGGGGCGTTACAAAGTCCAAATGGCATGCGTTTGTAAGCAAAAGTACCATAAGGGCACGTGAATGTGGTTTTCTCTTGGTCCTCGGGTGCTATTGGAATTTGAAAATATCCGGAAAATCCATCTAGAAAACAATAGTAACTATTTCCGGCTAATCTTTCCAACATTTGATCTATGAAAGGTAAGGGAAAGTGATCTTTTCTGGTGGCGTCATTTAATTTTCTATAATCAATACACACACGCCATCCTGTTACAGTCCTAGTAGGAATAAGCTCATTTTTCTCATTTGTAATGACAGTCATGCCACCCTTCTTAGGCACGCATTGAACTGGGCTTACCCATGGACTATCAGAGATTGGATAAATTAAACCTGCATCTAGCAGTTTAATAATCTCTTTCTTAACTACATCTTGCATATTAGGATTTGGTCTTCGTTGGCGTTGCACATACGTTTTATGACCTTCTTCCATAAGGATTTTATGTGTGCAATACGAAGGACTTATTCCTTTAATATCATGAATCTTCCATGCAATGGCTGGTTTATGAGCTTTCAACACAGAAATGAGTTGTGATTTCTCATTTTCAATAAGAGAAGACGATATTATTACAGGTAATTCAGATTCACCATGTAAATAAGCGTATTCCAAATGGTTTGGAAGTGGCTTTAACTCTAATTTCGGAGGTTCTTCTATTGATGATTTATATCGATATCTGTCTTCTTCTTTTAGCATTTGGATTTCTTCTGTTGTTGGTTCATATCCATTAGCTATAAGTGTAGCTAACATTTCAGCTTCATCAATTGGTTCATTACCTTCTCCTAAAGAACATTCTCCTGTTCCTTGTAATTCTGGAAATTCTTCTAATAATTCTGCATGTGCATCTATAGTTTGAATATAATAACATGTATCATCTGCAGATTGTGGTTGTTGCATTGCTCTATCAACTGAAAAGGTAACACTCTCATCCTCTATACTTAGGGTCAGTTTCTTACCGAACACGTCTATCATTGCTTTAGCCGTGTTTAAGAATGGTCTTCCTAATATGAGAGGAACTTGAGAATCTTCTTCCATGTCCAGAACAACAAAATCTACTGGAAATACTAAAGTACCAACTTTAACTAGCATGTTCTCCATTATCCCTCTAGGATATTTTATTGATCTATCGGCTAGTTGTATGCTTATTCTTGTTGGTTTCAATTCTCCAAGGTCTAGTTTAGTGTATAGTGAATACGGCATTAGATTTATACTAGCACCTAAGTCTGCCAATGCTTCTATTGAACTAAGACTACCCAGAAAACATGGAATTGTGAAACTTCCTGGATCAGATAGTTTTTCTGGTATCTTATTCAACAGCACTGCTGAACAATTAGCATTCATAGTAACAGCCGAGAGTTCTTCCATTTTCTTTCTATTTGAGATTAGATCTTTCAAGAATTTAGCATATCTAGGCATTCCTGAAATCACATCAATGAAAGGAAGATTTACATTTATCTGTTTAAACATATCCAAGAATTTGGATTGCTCGGCTTCAAGTTTTTCTTTCTTCATTTTACTCGGATAAGGAAGTGGTGGTTGATATGGTTTAACATAAGGTTTAGCCTTAGCTGTGTTATCTTCATTAATCTTTTCAACTACCGGTTCTTTTTCCTTATCTTGATCAGGTTGTGGTTCTTGTGGAGTAGGAGTAGCTTCATCAGAAGTTACAGGTATTTCAGGTGGTTTAAGTGTTGCACCACTTCTTGTGGTAATGGCTTTAGCTGTTTCATTCCGGGGGTTAGCGTTTGTATCACTAGGTAGACTTCCCGGTTTTCTTTCACCTATTAACCTTGCTAGGTTACTTACTTCTTGTTCCAGATTTTGAATAGAAGCTTGTTGATTTCTAAATGCTTGAGCATTTTGTTCATTGGTTTGTTTCTGAGATGTGAAAAACTGCGTTTGAGTTTCAACTAGCTTTGTCATCATATCTTCTAAATTCGGCTTTTTATCATCGGTTTGTTGTGGTGGTTTGTTTTGAAAATTCGGTCTTTGCTGATTGTAAGTATTATTGGATACTTGTTGATTGCTAGGACCTTGTTGGTTGTTGTATGGAATATTTCGGTTATAATTCTGGTTTTGATTGTAAATCGGTCTTGGCGGTTGATAATTATTCTGATAATTATTTCCAGGCCTTTGGTTTATGTATGAAATATTCTCTCTTTGTTCCATTGTTAATTCAATACTGAGACAATCTTTTGTCAAATGTGGTCCTCCACACTGCTCACAACTAATTCGTATTGAGTGAATATCTTTAGTCATCTTTTCCATTCGTCTCTCCACAGCATCTATCTTTGCGGAAATGGAATCTAAGTCATGGCTAGAATCGGCTCTAGCTGCTTTAGATGATCTAATGATATCTTTTTCTTGGTGCCACTCATGTGAGTGGGAAGCAGTGTTATCAATAATTTTGTAAGCATCAGTTTCGGTTTTCTTCATAATAGAATCACCAGCTGCTATATCTATGTCTTTTCTTGTAGTGATGTCGCATCCTTGGTAGAATATTTGTACTATTTGACAGGTGTCTAAACCATGTTGCGGACATCCTCTTAATAACTTTCCATATCTTGTCCACGCCTCATATAGAGTTTCGTTTGGCTTCTGTGTAAACGTAACAATTTCTGCTTGAAGTCTTACGGCTTTAGATGCAGGAAAGAATTGTTTAAGAAATTTGTCAACTAAAACATCCCATGTATCAATCGCCCCTTCAGGTAACGATTCCAACCACTCTTTGGCTTCTCCCTTTAAAGTCCAGGGAAATAACATGAGATATATCTGTTCATCCTCCACTTCTCGGATTTTAAATAGTGTGCAGATCCTATTAAAGGTACGTAGATGTTCATTTGGATCTTCCTTCGGCGCACCACTAAATTGGCATTGATTAGTCACCATGTGTAGAATTTGTCCTTTGATTTCATAATCTGGCGCATTAATGTCTGGATGAGTAATTGCATGACCTTGGCCAGTGCGTTTAGCTCTCATTCGGTCTTCCATACTTAAAGGTTCCAGATTCTCCATAATTGAATTTGTTGAATCGGTATCACTAGATGATTCTGATTTAATGGTTCGTTCCTCAACAATCTCTGTTTGAATGATTGGTGGCTCCGGAGGAAAGTTTAGTGGTTCAGGATCTACGAACCGTTCCTGAATATTCTCCGGATTCTCAATTGTGAGGTTGGGTTCAAAAAATGGATTATCGGAAATTTGAACTGAAGTACTTGGTTGACTGGATGACGATTATAAAGAAAAATCAACGGCGGTTATATTTGCTAAATGTCTTGATCTAGTTACAGGTGGTGAACGTACAAAAGGTGGTGATCGTCTTGCTCGGTGCATTCACTGAATATCCTATTAGTTTTAAAAAGGAAAGAAAAATTATAATAAGTTATCCAACCAATAGACTTTTCTGATTTTGCCCACGTTTCGAATAGCCAAAAGATGCAGCAGAGGGGCAGGATTCGTTTGGTCTCAATATAATTGAGGACTGTTTGGCCTCAATAACCCGGTCCACGTACAAATCCAACTATTACTACGAACCAGAAAATTTTGATGTCTATCAATTTAACCACTTAAAATAAATTTTCGTAATTTTAAGAAATTTAGATAAGAAGTAGAATAAAAATCTATGTCCTAAAACTAGAATAGCGAGAAATAAGAAAGAAAAAGAGTTCGTCGAAAAAGAAAAATCGAAAAAGAAAAATGGTTGAAAAATAAAAGGTGACGGAAAAATAAAAGAAACTTATAAAACTTAAAAATACTTGACTAACCTAACCTTATTACTACAACTAACTTAAAATTATAATCGCAAATTGAAATTACTAATTGGAATGATAATTGATACATAGTAAAAGGTCGTCTAAAAATATTAAAGCTTACAAGAAAAACTAAATCTCAAATGTAAATAACTTAAAAAGAAACTAAAACTTAAAAAGGTGTCGCAAAATTCTAAAGCACCTAAATCTTAGTCTAAAGAAAAAGCACTTAAGGAATTCTACGGCAAAGCCTAAAAATCTAGGAGTAAAAATAACTATGGCAAAAACTAAGTTTAAAACTAAATATGAGCTAAAAATACAAAAGTTATGCTAAAGAGATTAAAAAGGGACAAAATATAAAAATATACAAAAAGTTATAAAAAGTACAATTTTTATAAAAATATTATTTTTATATTATTTATTTAATAAAACTACTAATTTTACAAATTAATTAAACTAATTTAAACAATATATAAATTAAATAAAACTTAAATTAAAAATAAACTTAATTATAATAATAATAATAATTAGGGTTAATAATAATAATAATTAATAATAATCCGTAATAAATGCAGGATTAGGGCTTCCTGTTCGCGTGTCAGAGCAGCTCCACGAGTCGCGGTAATTAATGCAGAAAACCCCGCGAGTCGCGGGGTTTAGAAATTCAGATGACAGCTTATTAAATTCGACGCGTTTTTCTTTATTTATTTTTTTTTTATTTTCTGTTTTCTGTTTTTAAATAAATAAAAGATATTTAAATAAAACTTATATTTTTATAAACTAAAATAAAAATAAAGAAACTTATAAAACTTAAATATTTAACAAAATCTTAAAAATACTTATATTTTTGTTTTTCTTTTTATATTTTTGAATAATTAAAACGTATTTTTACAAAAACGAATTTTAATAAAAGTTAACTAAAAATCTCTTTTTTTTTTTTTTTTTTTTTTTAATATTAGCGTTGCGCTTCCGGCGTTTAAGAGGATCCCCGGCAGCGGCGCCAAAAATACTTGATGTCAAAGCTAAGGTATACGAAATAGTTATATTTTTACTACAAAATACTATTATATACGATACATTTTTACACAAGTTATTTATTTATTTATAGAGTGAAAATACCTAAACCTTGCTACAACACTTATAGGCAGTGTACCTAATCGTACAGTAGTGTAGTTTTTAGTAAGTCTGGTTCGTCCACAGGGAACTAGCCAAGTTTAACGCTATATTTTTAAAACTATATTTGTATAAATATAAATATAAATATAAGTAGTATTATTATTATAAAAGGGGGTTTTTACCGTTTAATGACCGGTTTGTCGATTTTAAAACTTAGTCGCAGTTAAAACCTAATGTAAAATATTAAAAATAAATATAACTTAATTTAAAGCGTAAAGTAAATAACGATAATGAAATTGAGATAAATAAAAGTGCGATAAATGAAATGACGATAAATTAAAGTGCGATAATTAAAAGTGCAATTAAATATGAAATAAAGGAATTATGCTTATTTAAACTTCTGTAATCATGATGTTTGATGTGTTGATTTTAGTTTATTACCATGGGTTAATTGTCCTTTGTCCTGGATTATTCAATATGTCCGTCTGGTTTTTATCCATAACAGTCCATCCGTCATAAATATAAAGTGCGAGTGTCCTCGTCAAATTATCCTTATATCCGAAGTCAAATATTCACACTAATTGGGGACTTAAACTATAATTATACCAATTTTCCTTGTATATAATTCACCCCTGTTTTAATAAGTCCATTGACTATTAATCCATTCCCGTGTCAGCTGAAATGAACGATTATTAGTACTTATAAATATCCCGCCCATCGTGTCCGATCGAGTGTATATGGTTATTTATAGGTACATCCAATTGTAAATCTTTATATTAAATTAACAAACTATCATTTAACTAAACAAATATAAAGCCCATTAATAGCCCATAGTCTAGTTTCCACAAGTGTCGTTCTTTTGTCCAAACCCCAATTATGGTACAAAGCCCAATTACCCCGTCTTAATATTTAGCCAAACATCATGATTACTTCGGCTTAAATAAGCATAATAATAACTTAGCTACGAGACATTAAATTAAAAAGGTTGTGAACATAACTTACAATGATTAATAATAGCGTAGCGTTACACGGACAGAATTTCGACTTACACACTTACAACATTCGCTAACATACCCTTATTATTAAAATTAAAATTAAAATTATAATATATATATATATATATATATATATATATATATATATATATATATATATATATATATATATATATATATATTACGTTTGAAAGAGAGATAGGTAAAAGATGTGTTTTTGCTCGAGCATCAAACTGCTTTTTATAGGAGTGTGGCCAGAAAAAGTGGCCCATGCGATCGCATGGAAATATAGCCTCCAGGCCATGCGATCGCATGAAGCAGGAATCCAGCTCACAATCGATTGTTTGCTTCTTGCCGACGGTTTTATTAAATAATATAATATATAAATAATTTTAAGAATTAATTATATATTATATTATATTCATGTGCATAGTTGACTTGTAATTTTTAGTCCGTTGCGTCGAGCGTTGAGAGTTGACTCTGGTCCCGGTTCCGGATTTTCGAACGTCCTTGCGTACAATTTAATATCTTGTACTTTGCGTTTTGCGTCTTGTACTCTTGTAATTTTGAGACGTTTCTCATCAATAATTTGAACCACTTTGATTGTACTTTGTACTTTTGAGCTTTTTGGTCGTTTGCGTCTTCAATTCGTCGAATCTGTCTTCTGTCTTCACCTTTTATTATTTAAACGAATATCACTTGTAAATAGAACAATTGCAACTAAAAGCTTGTCTTTCTTGAGGGATAATGCTATGAAATATATGTTCGTTTTTAGCATTAGCAGTTCTTTAGACAGGTTCAAAGCTCGGTTGGTGGCTAATGGGAAAAGTCAACGACCTGGTATTGATTGTGGTGAGACATTTAGTCCCGTGGTTAAACCCGCGACTATTCGGACTGTTCTGAGTCTCTATGTTTCTCGACGTTGGCCTAGTCACCAACTTGACGTCAAGAATGAATTTTTACACTGAGATATTTCTGAGACTGTATACATGCACCAACCTCCGGGTTTCCGTTATTCATGTAACCCAGATTATGTTTGTCGTCTTCACAAATCTCTATATGGACTCAAACAGGCTCCTCGAGCTTGGTTCCATCGATTTGATCAGTATGCTTTACAGGTTGTATTTACTCAGAGCCGATGTGATACTTCACTTTTTATTTACAGTAAGGGGACTAACGTAGCCTATTTACTACTCTATGTTGATGATATTATTCTCACAGCTTCCTCCACGGCTCTTCTGAGGCAGATTATTTCTTCACTTGACAAAGAATTTGCCATGACAGATCTTGGACCACTTAATTATTTTTTAGGGATTTCTGCCACACTCGTACTTCACATGGCATGTTTCTATTTCAACGGAAATATGCACTTGATATTTTGGATCGTGCTGATATGTCTAATTGTAAGCCTTGCATCACTTGTGATGATCCATCCAAATCCCTTTGGTTGAATATATAATTCATCGATTTCACAGTGAGGTACTGACCTCTACATGATACGTTTTGTAAACATTGTATTCTTTTGAAAAGGCACACCATAATTGAATATCAAATTCCAAGGTTTTTGACGTTTGATGATTTCTACATATAGACAATCACCGTAATTAATAGTTTACAATACTACATCCGTTGATAATGCAGTCAAAATAAGATACATGGTGATGATTTTGTGAATGCAACGTTTTCTCGAATAAAGCATGTATGACTCCATGCACATAGCTTGTATCACATATAAGCAAACAGTGGAAAACTTCTAGAAACCTGAGAATAAACATACTTAAAAGTGTCACACACAAAGGTTGGTGAGTTCATAGTTTTAATGTTGCGCATAATCCGTATATAAAGGTGGATCATAAGATTTCAGTTGTTTCATCCAGAAACGTTTATCAAATTATTCTACAATATTGAGCACCCTGGTAACTAAGCTTTAACGTTATAATAAGTACCCCTGTTTTAACATACATGCAACCAACATGTACAATACACGCAATCCAACGTGTACTAACCTCAAATAGCATACGTCTGTTTTATAGTTCAGGCTAGGGTTTCTATACCTGGAACAGAAGGGGATGTCAAGCCCTATGGATCCATATACAACTACTCGTGCCGACCAGTTCGTATAACTGGTAGTTACTAGTTACCAAAGCTAAGGGATTTTTGGTTCAAACTCGGTGTAGAATTAAGTATGTACTTGTGTCCATTGCATTTAAAATAAAGTGCATGTATTCTCAGCCCAACAATATAGATTGCAAAATCAATTAAAAAGGGAGCATATGAAACTCACCTTAGCAGCACATAAGGTCATTCACCGAAATGTGACCGAAACTCGGAATGCAAAATAACCGTAGATCTCAACCTAGAGAACATATGTTCGTCAATACATGTCTAACAAGCTAGGTCGGTTCATAGTGTATCACAATCCTAATACTCGAGACCGACATGCAGAAGTTAACAAAATTCATCTTAAAAGTCAACCTGACCCAATATGATCTTTAAATCTATACATGTTTATTAACATAGTATAAGTCTTGATAATTGAACGAATTTATAGTTTATCAAACTCAAAATATTATTTATTTCAGGAGCTATATTATATTTGAATTATCATGGCAATCGAACATGATTTTCATATAGTTTTCCAATACTTGAACAATCATATTATAGTGTTTATAAAGCTTTAAAACATGATAAGACAGTCAACTTTGACAATTGTTCAACAAGACGAAACGTGCCTTATATAGAAATTCATTTACTCGATTAGTAATATTTGAAAATCCAATTTATCAATCTTATAAACAAGTTGTTTAAATATCAATTGCAGATTCAAAAGCAATTTCAATTAATGTTAATTATAATTCAGTTGACCATAACTTTTAATCCGTTCCTCGAAAACACACGATTTCTAAATGAAAAGTTATTAATTTTTCGACGGCTTTCCAACGACATGCATATTATATACCTTTTATCAATAACATATGTATGAAATTCGTGATTCATCATAAACTATCTAACGACAAAATTAAAGCATACAAGCACGCATAAACATATATACTCGAGCACTAGACATGTATACACTATTAATATATAAAAGATAAGATATAAATGCTTACGTATCAATATTGTGATTCAATATTGCAGAAAAGTACGTAGACGCAACGGAGATGATAAACACTAGTTTGACTCACAAGCAATACCCTAAAACTATACCCATAACCTCCATAGCTATAATCCATAAATTCCTTAGCTCTATCCCGCTCGAAAAACCCGTTTTGAAATAATACGCTCATGACCTCGTCATAATATTTTATGTATAATACTACTAATAATAATACTCCTAACCATAAGATTAATAATATTAATCTTAATAATAATAATAATAATAATAATAATAATAATAATAATAATAATAATAATAATAATAATAATAATAATAATAATAATAATAATAATAATAATAATAATAATAATAATAATAATAATAATAATAATAATAGTAATAATACGGAGTGAAAAAAAATGAGTGAAACAAATCAGAAAACGAGTTCAATTTATAGACCTCTTGCCACCAGCCACCCCATGCGATCGCATGGGTCTGAGGAGCAATGGCCATGCGATCGCGTGGCCTGAAGATCCAGCTCACAAACCTTTTGTTTGCTACCTCGTCGACATATTATTATATTTATATATGATATATATAATTTATCCTAATTAATTATATATTATATTATATTCTCATGTATAGATGACTTGTAATTTCTGTTCCGATAATCTGTACGTTGACGCTCGACTAATGTTCCGATTCCGGTTTTTCGAACGTTCTTTCGTATGCTTAGAAAACTAGCACTTTACGTTTCACGATGTGTACATTTATTAACAATTAGACTTAATCAATGATAAACTATATTTCCCGAAGTATAACTTAATCATTTGAGTGTTTTGGTCATTTGCTTCTATAAATTAATGTCTTAATATATAATAATATTATTTTAAATCAAAACATTTTATATCTAAGTTAATATTATATTTTATAACATTTGTAAAATATACATACATTTTCATTTTGAAATAGTGTTTTACTGTAGCAAAATGATTATTACTGTAGCAAATAGTGGTTTTCGAAAACAATGTAGCTTTTCGGGTACTGTAGCAATTCGAAAATACTGTAGCAAATTTGTGTTTTACTTGTTCATCTTAAACGTTTTAGTTAACTTATCTAAATATCAATCGAATCAATAACGAATGTTACTATCGTTTACTAAATAACTTGAAATTATATATATGTATATATCTTTATTTAATATACATAAATCAGTTTTTAAATACACATTGCAAGTTATTTATAATTAATTTCAATAATTAATATTCCAACTTATTGTATATATATATATATATATATATATATATATATATATATATCTATTTACAAATAGATGTTCGTGAATCGTCGGTCAACAGTCAAAGGTTAATTGAATATATAACATTAGTTCAAAAATTTTGAGAATCAATGTTACAGACTTTGCTTATCTTGTCGAAATCATATAAAGATTAAGTTTAAATTTGGTCAAAAATTTTCGGGTCGTCACAGCACTCCTGTTGATACACAGTCGAAACTTGGACCTAATGGGCCTCCGGTCTCAGATCCCACTTTATACCCCAGCTTAGCAGGTGCTCTTCAGTATCTAACCTTCACCCGACCCGACATTACATATGCAGTTCAGCAATTATGTTTATTCATGCATGACCCACGAGAACCTCATTTTAGTGCTCTTAAACGAGTACTACGCTTTGTTCGTGGGACTATTGATAACGGGCTTCAGATTTTTCCATCCTCCTCCACGAAACTTATTGCCTATTCGGACGCAGATTGGGGAGGTTGTCCACATACTCGTCGTTCAACATCTGATTATTGTGTATTTCTTGGTGATAACCTTTTATCTTGGTCCTCTAAAAGACAGGCAACAGTATCCCGCTCCAGTACTGAAGCAGAATATCGAGCGGTTGCCAATGGTGTTGCTGAGACATGTTGGATACGCAACCTACTTCATGAACTTCACTCACCGCTCTCTCATGCTACTTTGGTCTACTGTGATAACGTGAGTGCGGTTTACCTCTCTATAAATCCGGTTCAACATCAACGCACAAAACACATTGAAATTGACATCCATTTCGTGTGTGATAAGGTTGCTACAGGTGATGTTCGTGTTCATCACGTCCCTACCACTTCTCAGTATGCAGATATTTTCACAAAGGGATTTCCTTCAAGGTTATTCACGGATTTTAAATCCAGTTTGAACGTCCATTCTGTATCTCCCGTTCCAACTGCGGGGGCGTATTAGTCTGTATATAGTCATGTATTTGTTTAGCCCATCACGTTTGTATTGAGCCCATAGGGTTAAGTCCATATTTCTTTATGTATTGTCTATATATTTGAAGATAATGAGAAAGTTTCAGGCATTGGAAAATAATCACGATTTTATAGTATAAAGTATTAATTGTATTATTTAATTAATATAATGTGTTTAATTTGTTTGAGGAATAATGTGATGGTTGAGAGTGTATTTATTATTCATTTGGGATGAGGAGGTAATGTTGACGTTGCGCTAATATAACACGCCGTAATGAATGAAAATCATGTCATAGTTAGGAGTGATCTTATTGGAAATACATATTAGTTTCTTTTTTTTTTTTTTTGGGTCAAAAAACGAAAACTTTATAACAAAATCTTTTTCTCTGAAAAAGAAAAGGAAGAACATAATACAAGACGCAAATGCGTACAGAGCTCGGAAGCAGTAAACTAGACCTAACATCTTAATCGAACAAAAGCTGACTAAACCCGAGCCCCACCGAGAACCGACTACCTGTTGAGTCCCCTTATTATGAATATCGTATGAATGTGTGTAAATCTAGGAAGATTGTAGAGAGAAAACTATTTCATTCCACAACTTCCTTGAACTCTTTACATAACTTTGGCTAGAGTGTTAATGAGATATGGGAGGATGGCATCCTATATATAGCTCTCATCTATTGGATCCTCCCATACAACGCTTGACATATAATTGACTCATTCTAAGGTTCTAACACTACCAACACGACCTGCAACTAAAATACAAGGATATAGACGAACAATCTAACAATGTAAATAACTACCAACTAACAAACAAAGCCCAACTCCACTAACCTACCTCGTCAGCCACATTTCTAACAATGGGACGCGACAAGTGTACCTCATCCCCGATGTTGGTGTTCTTGATACCTTTACGCGCACCAGCCTTAAACGAAAAGTCGACTTGTACCCGTTCCCGACACCCGAGATAGTACACGACGGAGGAGGACCAAACCCGCGCTTTTTGAACTCATCGAAAAACCCCCTTCTCCTAAATGTCGTCTCAATCCCGAGCCCACATACGACCACCAATACGATCAACACAAGATATTTAGAACTTATCGGCCCTTATATGTCAAAGGTGTCACTAGTGAAGTAAGTTTGATTATTTTGTCATCCCTAGTGAGACGAGTTTTGGTGCCCCTAGTGCGGAAGTTTTGATTATTTTTTCATCCCTGATGGGATGAGTTCCGTCATATGGTCGTCCCTGGTGAGACGAGTTTGGTTGCTCATGGTGAAGCCAAGTTATTTATTTATTTGCCCCTTGTGAGGTCATTTCGGTTTTTGGGTGCCCCTTGTAAGGCTAATTTGGTTACTTGACGTCCCTGGTGAGGCGAATTTTGTTTCTTCTAGTGAAGCAAATATAGTTGTTTGATCGTACCTGGTGAGGCGAGTTCGAATGCTCCTGGTGAAGCAAGTTTAGTTGTTCGTCCCTGTTGAGACAAATCTGGTTGCTCTTATCCGACGGTTTTGTAGCAAGGCGAGCATGATCAATATTTATGCTCCAAATTAAGGGGGAGTGTTAGATTTAAATGTGCATTAAATGTATTAAATGTGTATTTAGTACTAGAGAATTCTGGATTAGTCTTAGACCTTCACTTACCATCCATGTATCTATATATAAGTTCATCATTGCAAATGTAAGGATCAACCAAGTATTACAAGATGTAGTCGTTAAGTATTTGGTGTTTTCTTTTGTTCTTAATCTTTAGGTTTCGATTCCAATTTATGATTACAGGATGCAATAGGCAATTTCAATCACTCGTGACTGGAATTTAAATAAACTAAATATACAATGACCGGAAAGCCTAAACCATCCAGTGTCCTATCCTTGCATACAATATAGAATATATTCACTTTAGAAAAGAATAAAAGCATATTATAATGAAAGATTGTACATCAAAAAGACTTATACTTGCAATGAAGCTGGAATTGAATAACTGAAAGACGTCTTTAGTGATGAAAAAAACACACTGAAATCAACAAATAAACTTCATGATCAAAAACATTAAAAATAATAATGATATTATGCAACAAAATTTATTTATGAAAAATAAGCATCTCACAGGATGAAGAAAAAAATACTAAACAACTAAACAAAAAAACTCATTATGTGAAATGGCACCGAATATGATAAAAAAATAATCATGATATCTTGCAACTTGCTGAATCGTAAGAGTTGTATAGCCTTGTATATTTGTTGTTTGTTTTCTAAATCCATGTACATGGACAATTTTGAGAATATACATTGAAAATGTTGATGTTTGCTTGTATAATGTCTTATGGTATTGAATGCTAAATGGATGGATTGAATGCTATATTTCGTCTCTTTAATATATTGCTTTTCAAAAAAAAAAAAAAAAAAGTATTTCATTCAAGCATTTCATCAGATACCTGTAATGCAAATCACATTTAGCATTTAGT
Source organism: Rutidosis leptorrhynchoides (assembly GCF_046630445.1). NCBI lineage: Eukaryota > Viridiplantae > Streptophyta > Magnoliopsida > Asterales > Asteraceae > Rutidosis > Rutidosis leptorrhynchoides. The sequence continues at coordinate 317,200,317 of NC_092337.1, forward strand.
CACTAAACGTGCGTATTCATTAAACGTTTATAGAAACCATAATCAAATTAAAAGAATACGGTATTCAGTCAATCCATCCATACTCATCCAACAAAATCAAATTGTCTCTGTTGGAGAGCGAAGCGAGTTAAACAAGGTTTCGAAAAAAGAAGAATTCGGTTCGCCAGACAAGGCGCGCCGCGGCCTCTCCTAGGCGCGACACGGCCTGGAGTGTGAACAGGGGGTCAAGTCGAGAAAGCTACTATTTTGGTTTTTGCCTTGGAGGCGCGCCGCGGCTCATTATGGGTGCGCCACGGCTTCGACCTGACGAGGAAGTTTCCAAAAGCGTATTTTCTTGTTCCCAAAGCTATTTCCTTGTTGAGTTTTGCCTATTTAAGCATCTTATTGTAACCTATACATGTATCCACGAATTTTATCAATAAAAGAACTCTCTTTGGTAGCCGAGGATTAAAGTAATCATTCGTGATTACATATAACCTCATTAAATTTTCTTGTCTTTATCGCTTTTTGCTAGTTTCTTCATATACATCAATTATTTTCGTTTATTGTAAGTGGGTTTGGTAACCTAGGGTTATCAAGTCTTGTTAGGGCTCACGTGCTTCATTCCTAACAAGTGGTATCAAGAGCTTCGGTTCGGTTTCACGGGAATAATGGTGGAATAGAGTGATGTGAAGATTGATAAGTTTGATGAGAATGATTTTAGCTTTTGGAAGATGCAAATTGAAGATGTGCTCTATCAAAAGAAGCTTTACCAACCGTTGAAGGGTGTTAAACCGGAAGAGATAACTTAAGGCGAGTGGGAGTTGTTGGATAGGCAAGCCCTAGGAATTGTTCGACTTTCTCTGGCCAAGAACGTTGCTTACAACATCGTGGGTGAAACTACAACAGCGGGTGTACTTGCGGCTTTATCTAACATGTATGAAAAGCCATCCGCTTTGAATAAAGTTTTCTTGATTCGACAATTGGTGAATGCTAGGATGATGGAGGGTTCCTCGGCGGCGGATCATGTTAACGAATTTAATTCGATTTTAACTCGTTTGAAGTCGGTGAATATTAAATTCGATGATGAGCTTGAGGCGTTGTTTTTGCTATCTTCATTGCCCGAGAGTTGGGCCGGTATGAATACGATGGTTAGTGGTTCAACCGAAACTACTAAGTTAACTTTTGAAGGAATCCAGGATTTGATTCTTAGCGAAGGTATTCGTAGGAAAGATTCGAATGGAAGTTCGGTTTCGGTTCTAAGTGTTAGTCGGGGAAGAGCTAGGTCAAGAAGTCCATCAAGGAGCAAGAACGTGGTGTGTTGGAATTGTCAACAAGTTGTTCACTATAAGTCAAAGTGCCCAAGTCTTAAGTTGGGTGGGAGCGTATTGACTGTGGTGATCGAAGATGCGTTGATGTGTCGAAAAGAGGTTCTTGACGAATCTTGGGTTTTAGATTCGGGTGCCTCGTATCATGTTACCCCATTCATGAACGAGATGTTGAACTTCAAGGAATACTCCGGTAAGGTTCGAGTTGCGAATGGGAGTATACTTGAAATTGCGGGTATTGGTGATCTCGTGGTTAGACACTTGAGCTATGCTTGGATCTTGAGGAATGTGCAGTTCGTTCCAAAGCTCAAGAGTCTGTTGATTTCGGTTGGGCAATTGGATGATGATAACTGTTATGTCCTATTTGGAGATCAAAAGTGGGTAGTGTTTAAGGGAGATTATGTGGTTGCTCGCGGGTTTAAAAGGAGAACCATGTATATGGTTGAAGTTCCTAAGGAGGAATGGCTAGGTGATTTTGTGGATGCTCAAAGTCCTAGCATGCTAATGCTTTCCGGAATTGTTGAGGGATCTTGCTTGAGTGGGAGCTCAAAGGAAGTTGAAGCTAGTGAAAATTCGGGTCGAATTGGGTACACTAGAGCTTTCGGTACTTCGGGTAGATCTTCTCCAATGGCAACTTTGTTGTGGTCGACCGAGGAAGATGAACAAGAGATTTTCTTAAGAGTCATGATTGATGATACATCCGTTCAATGGGAGTTGGCTCGGAATGGAAAATTGGGTTTGTCAAAAGACCTGTGCACGTATGTGGTCGGTGTTCCAATGGTGAAAGCAAAGGCGGTTTTGTGGAAGATCAAGGGTGTGATTGCGTTCTCACATGGTTGCCTTGATGGTGTTATCCACATGTTTAATCTACCGACGGGTTTATTCTTTGTTGGAAAGTTGAATCGGGTGGATGATATAGTGTACGGGTGGATCGCTTGGGCGATGGGGTTAATTGGGTCGGGTCGGACTCTAACGACCCGTTATCTCCAAAACTAAGGAGGTACTTGTCATAGCCAAAGAGAGGTTCTTATTTCCCAAGTTAGTATCAAAATGATCGAATTATAGCTCATCGGTATTTTTTGGTGTCGAAAGACTTCACTTGTTCGAAGATTATCGAATGAAGTGCGGCGTGATTCGGGTGCAAATCCGGCGGTATCAAAAGGAGGTATAATTAGCAGGTCAAGTTGTTATTGTGGGATGATGATGATGTTGATGATGTTATGTTAAGATGGATGTTGTTTAACGTCTCTTCGAGTGGGAGATTGTTGGAGTGCGAAGCGAGTTAAACAAGGTTTCGAAAAAAGAAGAATTCGGTTCGCCAGACAAGGCGCGACGTGGCCACTCCTAGGTGCGACGCGGCCTGAAGTGTGAACAAGGGGTCAAGTCGAGAAAGCTACCGTTTTGGTTTTTGCCTTGGAGGCGCGCCGCGGCTTCGACCTGACGAGGAAGTTTCCAAAAGCGTGTTTTCTTGTTCCCAAAGCTATTTCCTTGTTGAGTTTTGCCTATTTAAGCATCTTATTGTAACTCATACATATATCCACGAATTTTATCAATAAAAGAACTCTCTTTGGTGGCCGAGGATTAAATTAATCATTCGTAATTATATATAACTTCGTTAAATTCTCTTGTTTTTATCGTTTTTACTAGTTTCTTCATATACATCAATTATTTTCGTTTATTGTAAGTGGGTTTGGTAACAAAGGGTTATCAAGTCTTGTTAGGGCTCACGTGCTTCATTCCTAACAGTCTCAGCTTAGAGTCAATGTATTTATTAACAAATGTACGTAAAGGTCGTATCCCAATTAAAACAGCCGGATCGTACAATAGGGGATTAGACATCCATTCACTAATATGTCCAGAGGTATTAAGATGCTGTTGAAACAGTGGATTACTATTATTGGTATTGTATAAAAACTCCTCAAGTTTGTGCACACAAAATTTCAGATAGTTAAATAATTATATGACCACTTTGAACTGAAAGTTAACAAAATTGGTGAAGAAAGTGTTGAGGAATTTTTATGGGTTATATAGTTTCGCAAAGTGTTTGCGTGAATATATGCAGGTAAAGTAAATACGGATGCAACGTTTGATTGGGTATCAAAAAGAATGAAAAGGGTACAACCAACAGGAGTATCGTATTATCATGAATCTACGGATTGATGAACAAAACTCTCATAAAATTAAATTATCTATCTTCTTTCTTCCTCTGTGATAGTTAGTTGATTGATCTCTGATGTACTTGAAGATGTCTGCAAACTACTAGTATGCCGAGCTTTAGAAACAAAAGCCGGTTCTTTAGGATCCGGTAAGCTCTCAATATCCATCCCCAACATCAAAACTACATTTAACATGGTTGGACGATCTTGTGGGTCTTCTTGTATGCACAAGAGTCCAATAATCATAAATCTTAACACTTCGATCGAGTTACATGATTCGGCTAAAGCAGGATCTAGTAAATTTAAAGGTGTATTATCTTTCCACAAACCCCATGCCTGAAATGCATCAAGTCAAGATGAGTTTACAAAACAACATAAAAACTACTTCATCCGTCTCGTAAAAAAGTGTTCATCTTATTATTTATACCTAATCCAAAAATAATGGTCCACTTGCAAAAAATACCTAATAAATATCGTTAAATATCTAGTTTTCCCTCATTGATTACTCTAAATCATTAATTTCTTAAATAAATTTAGTCAAACTTACATTTAATATAAGGGTAAAACTGGCATTTGTCAAAGCTATCACGAATCCAACAAAAATCCAAAGCGACATTCTTTTTGGGATAGAGGAAGTAAAAAAAATTTAGACTTTAGAACCTTAATTAAAGAACTCACATAAGATACAAGACTAAAGGCTTGTCGATTATGATAATAACCCGTGTTTCTTTTTCCACTAATAATCTCGAGAACAACCACTCCAAAGCTAAAAACATCAGATTTTACTGAGAACAATCCATCTAGCGCGTATTCTGGAGCCATATAACCACTGCATTAAGAGATAAACTTAACAATTTAAATTTGTGCTTGCAAAAAACTGAGCATTGGTTTGAATTTACTTACTAGGTTCCAATAACTCTTTTAGTGCTAGTTTCTGTATCTATGCCTTTAACTATCTTTGCCAAACCAAAGTCTAAAATTTTGGGATTCATTTCGTCATCACATTGCTTGCTTTCAAATCTCTATGAATAATTCTTAACCGCGAATCTTGGTGAAGATACAGAATTCCTCGAGCAATTCCCATGATAATATCAAAGCGTATTGACCAGTCAAGATGCATGCAGAGCGTCCTATCTTGTGAAAGTGACATTCAAAACAGACTTTCAGAACAATACCATTTCATAAATATAGAAATATGACACATTGTCAACAAACAGTTAGAGATAAAGGAAAGTATGTACGGCTAACCAAATATAAAACGATCCAAGCTTTTATTAGGCATGTATTCATAGAGTAATATCATTTCATGATCCATCATGCTGTAACCCATGAGCCTAACAAGATTACGGTACTGTAGTTTCGCGATCAATAAGACCTCATTTTTGAATTCCTTCAAGCCTTGTCCAGACTGACTTGACAACCTCTTCACTGCTACTTCAGCTCCTCCAGGGAGTATTCCCTAAGTCAATTACCAGTAAATGTTTTAGAAGTGACAATTTCAACCCATTTACAAAGAGCATAGCGAATAGGGTTATGCTTTATCAATACCGGATAAACTGAATATAAACAACAACAAAAAAATTAAGATAAGGTTGCCTACAAGCAGGGACAGATCTTTAGGGGGCAGAGAATGGTCTTGCCCCCCAATTTTTTTTTCCCGAATATATATATATATATATATATATATATATATATATATATATATATATATATATATATATATATATATATATATATATATATATATATATATATATATATATATATATATATATATCATGAAGATGGGACGGATTACACATTACGTTAAGCAGATATGAATGATCTGTTGTGCATGAATCTACATTCAGTCATAAAACTACAAGTGTTGAGACCTCACACATGCCTGAGTCTCATAAAACAAAAAGTTTAGAGTTATGTACTAATGTTTTATAGTTTTTAACACAAGTGTGTATCTGATTTAATGATTACGAGTAATGGCATACAACTATTTAAACTGCTTTATCAAAAAAAAGTAGATTACCATTGCAGGTGTGCAACATATAGTTTAGTGATCATATTCAACATATTAATCAGGTACTAAAATATTGCACAAAAGATGCTTGTGGGTCAATCCAAGTCGACTAGGCCAATATTGACCCATTATCAAATCCTTCTGAACCGCCTATTTTGCAACTTCCTGTGATTATTTTCATGGCGTAGATGAAGTAATTACTTAATATTCAGAACTCATATATAAAGAGTTTTCACCTTATAAACAGGGCCAAATCCCCCTTGTCCAAGTTTGTTTGCAAGTGAAAAGTAATCAGTGGATGTTAATATGATTTGGAAGTCATAAAAAGGTACATCAATGTCTTTTCTATCTTCTGCACTTAGTATCCCCGAGTCTACCAAAAATTTAACGGTTGCTGCTGGGTCGTTATGCTGCAGTTCTATGTTTTGTCTGTTCTTTTCGCTTCTTCCTAAATTGGACACAAATATGAATTGAATTGAAATAAATTCAAATAAATAAAACATCACCTAGTTTTAATGCTATAAATAAACTATAGCATTTACCTTTTCTTTTCACCCTTCGGTAAATTAAAAGGCTAATAATGCAAAGAAACATAAGACCCAAAAACCCCGAAATGATCCCTGCGATAGAAAAGAAAAGAATATATTTGACATGACAAAAAAGTAAATATAGTTACTAAGGTTGCATTTGTTTGCCTCTTAATTGAATAATTCAGCATTGAATGTAGATCCATTCAGCATTTAATCCGTTTGTTTGTGACATCTAAATGACAAATGATGCTGAATTCATCAATATGTCCTTAACCATTTAGAGTCGAAATACTTTGTTAACTATTTAATTATATCCAGAACACTTATCAAACAATTACGAGTATATTGTTTAATTTTTTCATTCATTGTAAAAGGTGAATATATTAAATTGACATAATTTATAGAGTTCATTCGGAATGATTATCAAACAAACAAGTTATTGTTGTTCAGAATCAAGTTCATCATAACCATTGAATCAATTAAATTTTGAACAATTCAGAACTTATTCATTCGCTTTTTATCAAACACATCCTAAATTGAATGTACGATTAGACGAAAAAATTAAGATTACCTTCTATAAGCACCTTGGTATTGACTTTACTAGCCTTAGTGTTAGGAAGATCAGAGGAAGAAACTTTGATATTCAACGGAACATTCTGTGACTCGTCTGATATTAACACAAGCGATAAATTTTTCAAATTTTCATCGTTCCAAAGCCAGCATGTTTTTAAGAGAAAACTATATGCATCACAAGTACAGTCATCTAAACACGACTTTCTACACGCTGATTCATCCAACGCCGGAGTTCCATATTCAGGAAACGATGAAAGAATCTTAAATGGGACATAAGTTACAGTAAAATCAGATTTTTATTCCTTAAAGGTACAATTCAACGTGGTTATTCTCTCACACCCTCTTGAAAAATCACGCATGTACCAATCATTCGGTGACGTGGGCTTAAAAGTAGGTGAACAATTACAAAACTGCAAACACCAAATGCACCGCAACTAGCATAAACTTGGCAAAATTGTCGTGGTTGAGCCCAAAACAATACCCATTGCTCTAAATTCTCAATCCATGACATTTGTTGAATCTGCCCTGAGACATCAATAATTAATCTAGATAGAATCGAAGGATTATATAACGAATAAGTGAAATAACTCTCGTTTACGTTGTCAATGTAGCTGAAATTAAAGATATAATTCAATCTCATTTCGGGTACCGAGCTAAAGATATGAGTTCGATCATTCCAAGATCCACTAGCCCAATATTGTACACTATTATTCCACTTAATTACGTATTGTTTCTCGTTTTGGTCGACCTCCAAAGAATAAAGACCCGTTGCAGGATCATCTATACTTTTCCACGAAGTAATAACTTGTTTTAAATTTGTTATTATATTGTAACCAAATTTACCTCCAGGTAAGAAAGTATGAGTTGGATGATCAAAACTTTGCCAATTTGGTTGACTTGAATTTGACCCATATCTCAGATTAAATTACCTTCATCAAGAAGTACTACAGAAGCAGAACTCATAGCAGAGGAGGGCAAACTCGTTGACCAAATTTGACTATTTGACTCATTTAACAGAACTAAGTTACCATCTTTGATTATCAAGCTAGAAGATGATGTATCAGAGATGGGTGTTTCTCTATTTGCTACCCACACTATTGTTGCTTGTTTGACTTTTTTGTACCAAATACCTATGTAATAGTTGTTAGAATTACCTGGTCTAAAGAAGCCCATTTCAAAATTTCCAGCTTGTGAGACAAGCGTTTGGTTTCCAGATAAAGATTGGTTCACAAGTATCAGAACCATATGAGAGAACATGGATAAAAGGAAATAGAAAACGAGACGAGCTGCTATTAAAATCATTCTTTACTATATGATCAAATTGAAATTAGGCTGATTTAAACAAATCACAAGGACTTAAAATTGCATAAGCAGACTGATCAAACCAAAATCGTCTAGTGTAATGAGATTTCGAGTTTGAGTGCTTAATTTGGGAAAAAGAGTGGGTTGATTGTTTTAACTCCAATAATTGTGCAAACCCCGATTTGAAATCTGGATACCAAGGGCATAAAACAACCAAGTGGGTTAACCTTATTCGATCGGAATCGAATAAGTTAATATCTTAGTGTGGATTAACTCGGATGGTGATCGGAGCACCAATCAGAATTAAGTTAACGACTAGAGTGATGTTGTCGCAATTGATTTTGGCAGAGTAACGTTCATGCATCCAGTGTTGTCTAAATGAAGGATTTCACTTGTGTATTTATAGATGTTATGGAGGGAATGATGACGTGGCACATGTCCCTTTCATGGTTGTAACAAACTTTGTCAATCCCGAGGGGTGATGTGGCACCTGTCACTTTCATGGGGAATAACAGATCCTAACGAACTTCCCTAGATTTGCGGGCTGACGTGACATGCGACTTGCTTGCATAGTTATTCCGTGATCAAGTGGTCACTCCGGGAAAGAGTGCCTACTCCGTGGCAATGCATTCTATTCCGGGACAACGTGCTTGTCCCGGGAGTGTCTTCATGTCGGTTTGGAATGCCGAGACGGTAGTGTCGGTGGTTTGATTCCGGTTAAGGCATCACGGTGCCCTCAGTCCAGCCGGGTAGGTTTCGCCAGACACTTGTTTCAAGTGTTTCTTCACGGTCGTGATTATGAAGATTGTCTTCACGGTTGCATGTATGTCATCTAGGTTCTTAGCCTTGCCATTTATCCGTTATGGTTGAATGTTCGGGAAGACGCCAGACGGATGACGATAAAATGGATTGGCAAACCGGGACGCGTAGTGCCGGGTATGGTTTTTGCAGAGATGCTTGCCAATTTTGAGACGGATCATTATGCATATCATTAAGTCCCCCCAGTTTGATGAGGGTAGCCGGAACGGTTACCGTTGTCAAACTTCCGTGACAAGTTCACGCTTCCTGATTGGATGTGCATTTAATGCTCGTCAGCATGAAAAGACAGTTTCTGCAGATGCGCCTCCTTTTTATGCTTTTTTCCTTTTATCGATGTCTTGGAACATTTTCCCAGGAGCAATTTTTCCATTTTCGTCATTACTCCTTATTTTCTTGGTGGCTATAAATAGCTTTGCTTTTTCCTAAGTTTTTCGCTTTTTTACTTCTAACTGTTATACATTTTTGTTCTTCAATACTACTTCTATAAATCCTTAGCCTTCGAAAGTTGCCTTTCAAAGTTATGAATAACCTATTTGCTTGGTTAACCATTGATGTTGTTGTTGTTGTTGTTGTTGATGTCCGAAGGACGGCGTTGCCGTTACTTGCTGAGCCATTTTACCCATGCTATTGGTGAGCATTTGTGCTTCTCCTTTTCCGTCTTCTCTTCTTGTTCTATCTTCTTATTGCTGTTTTGTTTTGTTTCAGGCTTCGATTTGGGTCTGAAGATTTGTTTCGAATCCTTGGATATTTTCCGAACGTGTTCCGCTTTTAACTGCGTATAGATTGGAAACAATCGGACGCCGATGGTAGTTCGATGCATCTTACGTCATCCGACTAGTCTCTGGGTTGTTCGATCTTCCGGTCTCGAGGAACATGATTCGTTTGCGCTCGAATAACGATGTGCTATGCACATCCCTTGCGAACGAGAGTGGCTTCTTGTGCTTCTGGTTGATTTTGAGACTGGAATTACGACCCGTGGGGCCGTCGAATACTCGCATGTCTTGCGATCTTCCCAATACCAGCCAGGCCATGTTGGTGATTGCTCGTTAGGGAGCTTTTGATTTCTTTCAACATCTATGCCCACTTTTCTTCTTTTTCAGGGAGATCTTGGACAGATCACATGCGAGAGTTTCCTTTTATTTGTATGAGACTTGATATCTTTGTGCTGAAAGCCATAGGTTGTTAGGGTTTACAGCTTTTGTACATGTAACTTTCATGCTTAGCAATGAAATAAAATGTGTTTGTCTTCCATTTTGAAATAAACGTTTATACGGTATATTGGTGACATATACGTTTTTATTTTTCTGTCTTCATACTTGCGTATTCTGTCTTGAAGGAATCTTTTGCAACTGTAACTGGGAGTTATATGTGAATTCCCTTTGACTTTTTATTTTTGTTTGTTCGCGTGAAATAAACAAAAAACCCGTTATGATACACTCGTGGTTTTTATGGTGCCGGGTAACCTTTGTTGGTTTAGTTGAAGATTTAGCCGAGGGCAAATCAGACTTTACCGGGAGGAACGAGTTTGCTTGATCGTTCTCCGAGTTTGATATCTAGCTATCTTGTTCACATAGATATCGACCCTAAGGGGTTCTTCCTGGATATGTTGAGATTTGTTTCCGCCCCATTTGTTGATGAGGCGTGAGCTGGTTAGGTCTGAGCTCTTGCGGCTTGTAATATTTGCGTGGTCAGTTTTAACCAGAAAGGGCGGCTTGTCCTGCCGGAACCCGAGTTTCTGTTTTCCTTAAAAAAGGTGTACTGTCCTGTCGCCCGTAACTGGGCCATTGGTCTTGCTCCTGTTGCTGTCGGTGCGTCCGGCACGTTTTGCTTTCATTGAAGCAATAGCTCGAATCTGACCATGCTTTCAGGCCAGGGACAGCCTGTAGGGTTAAAGCGAATACCCTCTAGGAAGCGCCTATGGCGTGGGCAGCAGTGAATACCCAATTTTATAAATGGAATCCATACGCCGGGTGGGGGTACGTCGGTCGACCAATTGTCAGGACATAAGTTCGTTGTTTTATTGGGCGATTGCCTTACATCCGGGATATGTATCATGGATGTCCATTTTTGTAACAGTTATCTCGTGGTAGTTGTGTACTTCTGTCGAGATTTGTAACGAATCACGTATAGCTAATGAAATTTTAATTTCATGTATTTTGTGTCGATTTTTCTTGAGTTGAACTAGTTCATATCTTCTTATGTATGCCTAGAAATACATTTGTGTTAGTTTTGGTGTATACACCATGCAGTCACGCGTGTTTATGCCATATACTCATTGGCCATTTATCAGTATAAACTTGTACCGACGAGGGCTAGGCAGTCACCTCTTAAGGGGGTACAAAACGTGCATGGGACTTATGTGGTTGTCGGAATCCATTTTGCCGCTAGCCGCTTATAGTCGTTTAGACATTGTTGTGAATAACATAATAACAAAGTTATTGCAAATGGTAAAAAGCTTTTTATTAATTCCTTGAAAAGGAAAAACATACATCAGTTCTTTTATTACAAGAAAAAGATTAAAATCAAGATAACCGTGGATTGAGGTGATCAAATTCAATCACGGTATCTATCAAAATCTCAGTTAATTCATTCAGCCACTTTCATTTTTCTCAACCACTATCTTGTCTTGGTTGGAACTTTCACGACTTTCGGTTCTTGAACATTTGAGTGTCGGACTAAGGGGTTTAGCCTTTACGCGCATGCCATTAAAAGATTTCTCCCACTCTGACCGGCGACGTCGGCCGACAATCTCCTTTTCTGCCTTATGAAGCGTGTCTGAGCTTCTGCTACCGGGATGCGCCGTCGGGGAGAAAAAGGTTAGTCTTTTAAGAACAGAAACACGCACTTCCTCCATGACATGGGGTGTCCTCCATGGCTCATCACCTTGCCTGTCTTGAATGACTTCATTACCAGGAAAAGGGTGTCAAGTGGATTTAATCGTTACCACGCCTTGCCGGGTTGGAAGCTTGAGTATGCCGTGAGCGATAGACGTTGTGGCACCAAACTTTATGAAGAATTGCCTCCCTAGTATTACGTTCGTAGCAGTCACGGATTTAATGACATAGAAGTCGATCAGTTCGCTGTGAAGATAGGGTCGAGTGCCCACCGTGACCGTTGCCTTGAGCCTTCTAATTGTTTCTTCAGTGTGACCAGAGAATCCAGAGATGATGGCATTAGATTGTCTCATCTTCCTCCCGACATACTTTGGGAGCCGGGAAAGGCAATGAGCGTATAACACTTCGACTTCGCTTCCCGTATCGGTGTATATTTCGTTCACCGGAAATCCATCTACCAGTCCAGTAATGACTACCGATTCATCCCGCGATGGTAGCATCTTTCCAGGAATTCTGTGGGACAAGCTCGTCCTTTTGAACATTGATCATGTTGATAACAACTTTATCCTTCGTCTTCTCTCGTTTCTTACCGTCTTCCTTCTGCCAGCTGAACGTTTTATTGGGGTCAACCTTTTTGAACTTCCGTCCTGACAACAAGTGATTGAGTTCACCTGCTTTGATTTTGGCGATGATTTTACGTATCAACGCCTTGCATTCATCGGTGTCGTCGCCGTTGTCCTCATGGAACTCACAATACTTGTCTGACTTTTGGCTGTCACGCTTTTCCAGTGGTGCCAGAGGAGTAAACTTTGCTTTCACGGGTTCCGTTAATAGTATCTCCCTTGGAGTTTTGGAGAGGCTGTCGATTTGAGACCCTTTATCATACGGCTTTCGGATGCTCTTCTCATACCTATGGCTGTCATGACTCTTGCCGTGACTGTTGTGATGCTTGATGTGGCTTTCACTGCGCCTGCTACTGTCGTGGTGGTGCTTGCTGTCGCTTCTTCTCTCTTCTTCTCTTTTCCTCTCTTCTCGATGATACCCGACCTGTCTCTCCCTTCCCGAGTGTTGGTATTGCATGGCTACCGTTACAGCGTCTGCAAATGTACTCGGGATGTTCCAACGGAGTTCCGAGACGAGTGACGGGTGTGTATCTTTGTCCAGGCATGTGATAAATCCGGAAATCTGTTGTGTTTCCGGGAGTCCTGGGATTTTCTGACGTTCCAGCATATACCTCGTGATGAAGCTCTCAATCTTCTCTCCCCGGTACATTGGGATTTCATGAGCATACAGATGCGTATACGTGTGTCGGCGGAGGTTCTGATATTGCATGAGAAACTTTTCTCGCAAGTTCGCGAAGCAAGTGATACCATTAGGTGGTAACTTTGCAAACCACTCCCCGTCGGCCGACTGTAACACCGTTGGAAAGAGATGACACGCCACCTCGTCACTCCAGTGCTAGGTTTTCATAGCACCCTCAAAGATTTGCAGGAAATCGTCCGGCTCTGTGGTGCCATTATACACCCCCAAAGTGACTGGTATGACGATGTTAGCGGGGAGCGTACAGCTAGCAATTTGTTCGCACAACTTTTGGCTAGTAGCTGACGTCTCAACCGGTCGCTTTGCTTTGTTACCGGTGATTAATGCAAAGAGATTTTCGAGTTCTGTCCCCTGGACGGTGGGTTGTGACAGGGAATGTTTGTACGCCGGCGGCGCAGCTCTCATGAGGAGCTCGGTTAACCATACGTTTGCGGCATCCTTGTTAACACCTCCACCTCCCGTACCGATGCTTAGCATCGGACCAGTTTTCAGAACGCCTAGAGTTTGAGATTGTTGCCTTTCTGCTAGACCGTTATCATTCAGCATGGACTTCAGGTTTTCAATTACTTGCTTCTCAACGTCGACTGAGATCATTTTGGTGATCATGTCGGTGTCGTTCTGGGACGATCCGATGCCGCTTGATCCACCAGTTTTGAGACCAAGAGTGCCGAGCTTCGACCTGTCTCCACCGAGCGGTGATCCCTCATGTGTATCCTCATCGTAGTCGGAGACATTCATCTCATCTCCTGACGCATCACTGGAGTGAATGTGAGCGATTGACTGCTTTTGAGGTTGAGATGGTTCCACCAATGGTGAGCTTCCCTTGTTCAAAGGTGGCTGAACGTCGTCATTCGTACCCTTCTTGCTTGCCGTTTCGCTACTTGGTTTCACTGTGTTGTTCATACCATTAGGTGGCTCCATTTGATCAAACCAAAATTGTCTAGTGTAATGAGATTTCGGGTTTGAGTGCTTAATTTGGGAAAAAGAGTGGGTTAATTGTTTTAACTCCAATAATTGTGCAAACCCCGATTTGGAATCTGGATTCCAAGGGCGTAAAACAACCAAGTGGATTAACCTTATTCGATCAGAATCGAATAAGTTAGTATCTTAGTGTGGATTAACTCAGATGGTGATCGGAGCACCTATCGGAATTAAGTTAATGACTGGAGTGACGTTGTCGCAATTGATTTTGGCAGAGTAACGTTCATGCATCCAGTGTTGTCTAAATGAAGGATTTCACTTGTGTATTTATAGATGTTATAGAGGGAATGATGACGTGGCACATGTCCCTTTCATGGTTGTAACAAACTTTGTCAATCCCTAGGGGTGATGTGGCACCTGTCCCTTTCACGGGGAATTACAAATCCTAACGAACTTCCCTAGATTTGCGGGCTGACGTGGCATGCGGCTTGCTTGCATGCTTGTTCCGTGATCAATTGGTCACTCCGGGACAGAGTGCCTACTCCGTGGCAATGCATTCTATTTAGGGACAACGTGCTTGTCCCAGGAGTGTCTTCATGTCGGTTTGAAATACCGAGATGGTAGTGTCGGCGGTTTGATTCCGGTTAAGGCATCACGGTGCTCTCAGTCCAGCCGGGTAGGTTTCGCCAGACACTTGTTCCAAGTGTTTCTTCACGGTCATGATTATGATGAATATCTTCACGGTTTCGTGTATGTCATCTAGGTTCTTAGCCTTGCCATTTATCCGTTATGGTAGAATGTCCGGGAAGACGCCAGACGGATGACGAGAAAAGGGATTGGCAAACCGGGACGCGTAGTGCCGGGTATGGTTTTTGCCGAGATGCTTGCCAATTTTGAGACGGATCATTATGCGTATCATTACAGACACTAGCACAGGGCTTGTTAAGTTATGCTGTTTTTCATTACTGGTTGACTAAACATAGTTTTCAAAGTCAGTCATTGTTGGAGTACAAAATTAATTTGCCTAAGAAGTATTTAATGGGCAGGAATATTCCACGTTTCTAATAACTACTGTAATTTTCTACAAAAGTATTTATCTGATGAAGGTTGGGACACTTGTTCTTTAATGAATAGTCATCTAGAGAATAAGTCACCAAACAGAGTCAACGAACTTAATATAATATGGTGAACCAAATATTAATGAACTCACTTACTGTTATATTGTCATTTTCAATCTCTTTAAAGTTTCTATATTATTTGAACTTTGTTTAGATCTTCAATTACTTTTATTTATTTTTATAGATAAAATTAGTAAAACAGAGGAAGGAATGAGGTTATGGTCAACCATACATAACAGAAAATATATTTTGTAATATGTTCCTAACTCTTAGTTATTTAGATATTTGTTTTTGTTTTTTTTTTTTGGTTAATTAAGGGAAAAAGTCTAGTAGTGATTGAGAGAGAATGGATCTAGTCATACTTTTGGGAAAAATAAAATAATAGTCTGATGAGTCAAAAGTGTTTTGCAGTTTTTAGAGTCTGAAGATTTAGATTCTGAAGTTGCAGACTCTGGAATTACTGAAGTCAATGTATGAAGTTTTCTTGAAGTCGAAGACATAGAATATCCTGGAGATATGCTTGTTATTTGAGAAGATTTGTTTTGAAGATTTAATCTTATCTCCAGAGTTGACCTCCTAGTTAATAGTTGATTTGATTTGATTTAGTTTATCTTTTCCACTTTTATAGGAATGTTAGTTATGGAAACCAAATCTCTTGATTTGGTTTTTTACTTGTATAAATAGGACGTATGTTTTCTTTTGTAACTGGTATTTGGCACGATCAATATTATTTGTCTTTCATTCTATTCATCGTGTTCTCTCATTTTCTGCACTTCAATTCTTATTTATTGTATAAAGTGAGAGTCTGGTGTTCATAGTCCTATTACTGTAAACTAATAACTGATATAAGAGCGGGAAAGGTATAAATCCTATCTCGGTGATCTTTAAAACGATCCATATTTTTTTTAATCAAAATGTCTATCAGTACTATTACTACCCCAGTTATGGATATAATTGAAAAGGATGGTGGTTCTAGCAAGTTTGAGGAAGATCTGAAAGCTGTTGAGAAGATGGATAAAGACACTACTTGTAACAAAGTTTCTGCCTATAAGGTACAAAACTTTGTGAACTATCTTGATAATGAAAAAGTGAGAATGTTTCAGTACTTGCTGCTTGACTTTGAGTGGTGTTTAGATGACATTGATAGGTTAAGAACACAAATTTTTGATCTTAAAAATATCATCAAAGACAAAGATGATGAAATTAAAGACTTAAAAAAATGTGAGGTTGAACTTGACACTTATAAAATGGCATACACAGAAGAAACTAAAAGATTAAAAACTGAATTAAGAAGATCAATGAAAAGGTCAAAACACTATGAATCAATTTGTAAATCTTGGTGTGTATCTTCCAAAAGGATATCTGATGCTATTGCCAAACAAATTTCAAATGATGTCAAAGCTATACTAGGTGAAAACTACATATTAAATAATAATGAGGAAGTTGATCCAGGTATGTTCAAACCTGACATTCTACCAAACACATTTGTAAAATTTGATGGTGACCAAAAGATCTTAACCAATGCTTTTGTAGGACCATTAGATCCTATCGAACCTTCTGAGATGATAATACTTGAAAGTAAAAATCCATTAGAGTCTGAACTTTTGAAACCTTCAGACTCTAACAGTTTAGATTCCCAAAATGAAAGTGTACGTTCTGACCTGAAGTCTGACACTCATGAGTCAAGTTGCAAGGACAACTCTGAATCATCCTCTGACGCTTGCATTTGTCCAGATCCAAAAAGGTCAACTAAAAGGAAGTCAAAGTTAAAACAAGCTAAGACTATTCGTAAACTCAAAAAGGAAATTTCAAAACTCAATGAAATAATCAAGAGTCAAGAAAAACCTTCAATTAAGAGAACATTTTGTTTTCCTAAAAAATTGAGAAGGAATGGAAACCCAAAGTTTGTGAAAATAAAAGTGTCTTAAAATCTGTTAAGGACAAGTTGATCTGGATTGGGAACAAAGCTTTTATCTGGAGAGTAAAGTGTACTCCAGTTGAACCCACTTAAAAGTGGGTTCCCCTTAAAAACTAATCATCTTCTTTTGTTTGTGCCTTGTGTCGCAGGGTAGTATGTGGTATCTGGATAGTGGCTGCTCAAGACACATGACTGGATGCAAAGAGCATCTAGTAGGATTTGTTGAAGAAAAGGGTCCTTCTGTAAGATATGGTAATAATTCTGTTGCAAAAACTATTGGTTATGGTATTGTTAAAGCTGGAATGTCACATTAAAGAAAGTTGCTTTAGTTGAAGGGCTAATGCATAATCTGCTGAGTGTGAGCCAAATTGCTGATGAAGACTGTGAAATCAGAATTAGGAAGAAAGCTGGTATTATTTATGATCCTAAAGGAAGGCCAACACTTGTGGCCTGGAGATTTCAAAATGTGTATATGTTGGATCTAGAATCTGTTGATACTGAAATTGAGACATGTCTGTACTCTCATACTGTCCCTGAGCTCAATTGGCTTTGGCACAAAAGGCTTTCTTATCTTAATTTTAAAAACATCAATGAGCTTTCCAAAAAGAAGCTTGTAAGAGGTCTTCCACAACAACCTGTTAAGAAAAATAAACCTTGTTCTGCTTGTATTATGGGTAAACAGACCAAAACAAAGTTTCTCTCAAAAACCCTGGCTACCATCAGTGATCCACTTCACATGCTTCACATGAATCTGTTTGGTCCAATGAACACTAGTAGTCTGGGTGGAAAAAGATATACTCTGGTGATTGTTGATGAGTATTCCAGATTTACATGGGTTATTTTCTTGGCTGCAAAAAGTGATGCTCCTGAAGAAATCATCAATTTGATCAACAGAGAGCAGGTTCAAAAGGGTGTTCTTGTCAAACAGTTGAGAAGTGATCATGGTACTGAGTTCAAAAATGTCATATTAATTGATTTTTGTGAAGAGTCTGGAATTGGTCAAAATTTCTCTGATGTTAGAACTCCACAACAAAATGGAGTTGCTGAAACGACTAGTCCATATTACTATAAACACAGTACGTTATTCATTGGTCCCATAGCGAGGTATTTGACCTCTATATGATACGTTTTAGAAAAATATTGCATTCGTTTCATAAAAAGCACACCATTATTATACATAATGCATGTTTTAAACAAGTGGGCGATTATTTAAGAAATAATCCCCATGATACATCGGTTAACAAATACTACAAACATGACATAACAGTCGAATATAATACACGACAAAGGTTTTATTGAATGTAACACTTCATTTAAACAAAAGCATGAGACTCCATGCACAGCTTGCTCAGATAATGTAACAGCGGAAGACTTTCTTAAGGACCTGAGAATAAACATGCTTAAACAGTCAACACAAAGGTTGGTGAGATATATAGGTTTAGCATCGATATAAATATAGACCACAAGATTTCATAGTTATAAATATATGTACACTCGCAAGTGTATAAAAGTATTCTATAAGTTGTTGAGCGCTTCGGTAACCATACTTAACCATAAATGTAGCATATTCCCTTTATTATGAAATCTCCCTACACTGTACCAAGTGTAGTAAAAACGAAGTACTATGCAACCGTTTACGATACTAGAGTGACTAGCCCGGTTGGGGTTGTCAAACCCAATAGATCTCCTGATATAGCTGAAACGGATGGTTTTTATTTGCGCGGTGTCGTTAGGCCGCGGCTCGCCAGGATCAGCCACTCGTGGGCGAGGGTACAGTTTTAAATTTATATTTAGCTGGGCCAAAATCTTACTACTCCTTATGAGTAAGGGAAGTATGACCTAGAGTCGTATTTTTGAGATATCAGTAACATCGAACCTATATTTTAGCCTAAGATAGTTAGGGAGTAGTGAATAATTATTTTGGGATTTTCTAATTTATAAGATAGATAAAGTAAATGCGATGAAATTTGTAATTCAGATAAGGTTAAAGTAAGCACATAGTATGACTTCATCAGTTATTCTGCCGAGATTATGGAATGCTGGCTCATGAATAGGCAGAGGCCTTGTATTCATTACACTGGTCCTAAATGCCCCTGTCATAAGACATGTCACTGGGTACTGTGTTAGGCTTGAAGATTCTGAATAGACAGCAACATCCCTTACCCCCGATGCCCGTGCAGTCTGACTACAGGCATACACGTTCAGACGGCTCATCCAATTGAGCGACTCGGTTGGGTGACGTATTAACATTCCAAAATGGTCTAAACTTTCTTAAGCGTAATAGAATACATGGTTTACCATATCCGAGAGACGTGATGCGTTTCAATGCTTTCGTTAATGATTGGTAAAAGATAGTTAGGCCCTTAAAAAGAGTTCAACCATAAAGAACACCATGGCCAAGTCAAGATGACTTCCATGAACACGTTCGGTTATCCTAACGGTCCAATCCTTTATGTATCTAAACAAACAGTTCCTTAATTAACTAAGAATCCCTCAAGCGGGGTGCAATGCTTGAGACCGCGTTATGGTGCAGTGTTCTGGTCAACACTAACCGTGTTTCATGGCCTTACTTAGCAGAGGTACAGCTTACAACAACCGATGTACTTCAGCGTGCACGTACGAAGTTTATATGCTTGGTGACTACACTAGCATGGTCTGGGACCGACAATGTACTAGGGGTCTAGTCAGATGTTTCACTATGAAAGAGTCCTTAGTCGGAATCCAAAGCTTGATAGACTTACTACAACCGGTGTGCCTCAGTCGATCTTACGTTGTATCCGATAGACTTCTCTTACCAAGGGGTGACACAGATAGTGTACTCTGAATCGGGGTTCGCGACTTCCCAATAACAGAGCCTATAACTACGTTCTATTAGTTGAAAAAGCGATTGAGTTTAAAGCATAATCGGAAAGCATTTCAACAGCATACACAAACCATAATATTATTCCGGCATTATAACTGCTTACATCATAGCATACACTAAAGATAACTACTAACTAATCATGGCAACAATATAATAAAACATTTATATAAGATAAAGGATAGAGGTACCAGTAGATTAAACGAGTTCCGAATACAAAAGTGACAACTTCAAGACTCCAGACCGCTCCTAATACAATCTTCAGCGTTCGCCTCCGGGTACTTAATTTTCCGCTCGGAGGTGAGAAGGCTTTGAAAGTATGACTAATATTGTACAAGAGAGAGAAAAAAGTGAATTGAAGTGTGTGTTGGAATGAATGACAAAGACCCATTAAATAGACTAGGAAAATGCCAAAATACGCCTGGCAGGCCGTATGGTGGGGCGTATTTGGCAGGCCGTATGGCTGGCAGGCCGTATGGTGAAGGCACCTGGCGGCACGTATCTGGCAGGCCGTATCCATAGTGGCAGGCTGTATGGCAGGCAGTATGGTGTGCTGGTCAGCCTTGATTCCCTGGATCGTAACTTTATTTCTTGTCTTTCACCGTTTTATCTCTAGAATCTTCATTTTAGCTCTGATTCTCTTGATTCTTTTTGAACCGCCTTCGTAATTACTTGTTCTTCAATTCTAACCGACGAATTGGGTATTTTGCCGATAAAGTTCGAATCTTTCTTGTTTTTGGGCCTTAATACCGGGGTGAAAACGTGACTTTTTAGCCGATATCAAATATCCCACACTTAGACTTTGCTTGTCCTCAAGCAAACTCTCATTTTTAAGAATCTTTTCGGTGTTTCTTTTCTAATAGCCTAAGCGATTTGCTTTTATTATAAGAGCAAAAAGATAAGGTGAGTCATCTATGTTAGGATTGAAATTATCTCTGCAAGCATGCGAGGAGGTTACATGACATAGGCTAGCTTTCACGGGTCACTCAAATCACTCAGGTGTTTAGAGTCCCCTATAGATCTAAGAAATGAAGTATGCTCATAGCCAGTCATGTTGCACCCATCGTCATAGGCTTGATAAAGACTCAAATCCTTGCTGCGAATGCGAGAACGGTAGTAATCTCAGCTTTATAGGTCATTTGTCAATGATGGAAAAGAAATTTTGGAGTGGTAGTGAAGTTGTTTTTGAAGGGTGAGATAACGGGTAATGTAGTCTTTATACAGACTTTTATTCGGATAGATAGGAGTGCTGAAGTATTTTGAGAAGCACTTTTGAACTTTTCTTCATTTGATAATCATTTTCGGTCGAGTTCTCTTCGGCATTTCTCTTATTTAGTTCTGCTCCTTTTTTCAGAACTTCATTTGATAATCTTTTTTTTTTTTTTTTTTTTTGGAGACTTCTTCTCGAGAAACTTTTTGCTGGTAAACTTTTTCAAGACTTTTGTCATGATACTTGAGATGTTTATAACATCGGGTTTTCGGAAGGAATCTCATTTTCTGGATTTTTCGAGAAATAGTAAAGGTGATGTGGATGTGGTGGTGGAGTAGAAGTAGTGGAGGTGTGGAAGGTTTATGTTTGACAAATGGGTAGCTATTTTGATTACAACCGAACCACGTTTTGCTGCTTGGAGATGTAGATCTAAGGCAAGTTCTGATTCTGAGCACAGGCATCGGCACTCTCAACGAAAAATAGTGATGCATTAAAGATGAATGCTGGTCTTATCTGGGGTGCCTCACCATAATCAATTTAGGTCGATAATGCCTTAGTCATGCAATGCTCTATTACAGATTTCAATCTAACAAGAATTCCACCTTACTTAAGCCTTATTTTTATTGACAAACATTTTAGGTTTTCAAAAATACTCTTTCGAAAAGGGTTTCTTTTGCAAAAATTTTAAAATTTGGCTTAAGGACTTGGAATCTTCGTAATGGTTTATTATAATACAGCATAAAAAGATACCAACATCTCACACTTAGACGAACATTGTCCTCAATGTTCCTAGTGTATCCCACACTTAGGAGTTTTAGTTGAAGATTTGGGAGTATTTGTCTAGTGTTTTGATTTGGGTGTTATCCCACACTTAGTGATAAGCTAGGATGTGGCATATTTTGAATCTTGAGCCAGTAGCAAAAAGAAAGAAATACCCCTAGCAGATGCAGCTGGCTTCCTTGCTTCTTTATCGGCTCATTTGTCATCCTTTATTCTTCTACTCTACTTTATTGCACGAGTTGCCTCCCGAGAAGCGCTTTTGTTTAAGGTCGTTGGCTCGACCGTAGTGATGCCTCAAAAAGCGAACATTCCTCGCTGATGGTTGTGATCTTAGTCTTCTCGAGGGAATGTGAGTCTTGGTGGATAAGTCCTGAGAAAGTGTCGGACCAATAGTGGTAACAAATCCGGTACTTCTCTTGAAGATCTTCTGAAAGATAAGTAGTGCGCAGTTTCGGCTCTTGTTAAGTCTTGAAGTTCGATGAGAATATGATCCACAGCCCTGCTGGTTGACCCATGAATGTCAATCATAGAAGCAGTACTGGTGTTGATGATTTCTCTGATGGGATGCTCATTTCGGAGGTCTTCAAATAATGTTAGAAACTGTATCTTTAGAATTTCAAAGTCTTCAGAACGGTGATCTCCACAGTAGGAGTCGGTTGCTTTGCACAAATTAGTTAAGAGATGAAGTTGGAAAGAAGTGAACAACAATCCTAATCCGAGTATTAATTTCACCGTCTTTGAGTATATCTCCCGACATCCAGCTTTAAATGTGAAACTAGGATCCGTGGACTCGTGGAAGATACGGGATAGCTGCTTCATAACATAGGTGGAAATGTTGACTCAATCTGGTTCAAGATGAGAGAACGGGTTGTTTCGCCTTGCTTCCTTCATAACAGTGCCTTGTAACTCTTTGATAATCAGATCAGCGTGGTGATCAATTGTTACGTAAATCACTAGTCTGTCTGGTGTGCTTTCGAAATTATCTCTTTCCAAGAGAGCGAAAAAGCTGTGAATATCCTCGATCATTTGTAAACCAGAGTGATAAGTCGGGCGGCCGGTGGAAAGATCCATGTGCTTTCGGATGAGATTCAGTAGTGCTCGTTGGTTTCGTGAGAACGGAAGTGCAGATCCTGCTAAGGCGTTATAAACCCTAGAGTAAATGATCTTCTGACCTCGACAGAATCTTGTTTCGAGAATAGTGCGAACTACTGAGTTATGCTCTCATTGCCTTTCTTCGTGATAGATATGATCGTGAAGAGAATTGATAAAGTCTTGAATGCGTTCTTCTAGGATTTCAACATCATTGTCTTCTCTTTGGAGATAGAGGTGGTGCTCTTCTCTGATAGCCATAATTCGTTCTGTTAAGCGTAGCAAAAAGTCAATGGTTGACTTTCGGATGGCTTTGAGAATGTCTTTAAATTCATCAGTATCATTGATGAAGGTAATCATGGCTGCATGTGTGGATATAACTGGAATTTGATCTGAAGAAGAGTCCGGCTCCCCTTGATCTGATTCGGTTGGAGAGTGTGAGTTAGTCAGAATGTCTTCATGATGCTCTTCCTTGTCATCATCGGTATCTTGTTCTGATGAACGGGTTTCTTCAGTATTCTTATTCTCCACTTTGATACTAACAGGATCAATTTCTAAATCCTTAACCTCAGCCTTGTCGGTCTTCTTCTTGAAGCGAATGATTAAACTGTGATCTGCCGTCTCAAGCCTCATTATTTCTTCATGACGCTCGGTGCTTGGAACGGGTACTGTCGCAGTTTCTTTTACGTCCTCCATTTCCTCTTCCGACTCAGATTCCTCCTCTTCCTCTATTTCTTCGCTGGGATCCTCTTCTTCCATTTCTGGGTCGTTTACAGACTGTGATTCGACACCCATTTCGACATCATCGGCTAGTGGTGAAGACTCATCATCGAAAGTGATCCGTCTAGTGGAAATAGAAAACATCTCTGCCTGTCAAGAAAGATCGGTTGGTCGGTCAATTTTGAAGGTAATGCTCTCCCTATGTGATCGTAAGATCAAGGTTTGATTGTACACATCAATGAAAGTCCTAGCCCTATTCATGAAAGGTCTTCCTAACACTATTGGGGTGTGTAGGTTTTCCTTGATATCCATCACTACAAAATCCGTAGGATACAAGAATTTGTTGACTTTCACCAAGACGTTCTCAACTATGCCCTTAGGATATCGAATTGTATGATCGGCAAGTTGGATTGTCATTTTGGTTGGTGACAAGTCTCCTAACTCTAATCTCTTGTAGAGAGAGTAGGGAATTAGGTTGATACTTGCTCCTAAATCTGCTAGCGCATGAATGGTTCCAGATTGGTAGATTGAACATGGGAAAACGAATCGGCCCGTATCTCCTAGCTTAGGTGGTAGAGAGTTTCTGAGCAATGCAGAGCATTCTTCACTCAGTGGAATTTTGTTAGAGTCTGGTATCCTCTCCTTTGTAGAAAGAAGCCTTCATATGTATCTCTTCTGGCTGGGAACTTTGGACATGGTGTCCAAGAATATTTCGTCAAGTTTGAAGGAATCAAGCTTGGATGGTTCTTCTTGTAGCCTTCCAGAATAAGGTACGCGAACTGGAGTTTCAGGGGTCAGCTTCAGAGTATATGTCGATTTGTTCTTGAGCCTAGCTGATCTTCTCCTTGGTTCTTCCTCTGGGATTACGAAATCTATTTACTTTGCTTCTTCTATGTGGGGATTTTGGATAGTATTACTTGGAAATCTTCCCAGCGGTCGGGTTTTAAGGCGTTGTGATAACTGTCCGAGCTGCGTTTCCAAACTTTTGAGCAGAGCCAATTGATTTCTCATTAGTATCTCTGTCTGATCTTGTCTGGTTGCAGTTCTCTGATTTAGCTGTTGTTGTCCTTGGATGAACTGAGTTAACTGATCATCAGCTCCGAGAGTGGGGTTAGCTGCTTTTGTAATCTGGGTGGTAGGGGAATTTTCCTCAACTGGGGGACCAGTGAGTGGAAGTGGTTGATCGTAGGTCAATTGAGATTGCTGGGATGGATAAGGTGGATAGCGATAGCGAAAAGGTTGATTGCTTCGCTGAAATTGATTAACCCTAGGTGGTTGATTGAATCTGGGATTTGGTGGACGAGCTGGGTATTGGACGTAACAGACTGAACCGTCAGGGTTTTCGTACTCAACTTGATAATCTTCAGTAGGTTGCGGGTTGGTACAATTAACACAAGCCTGAGCTTGGTTAACCTGCTGTGGCTGCGTCTTCAATTCTCCGAGTTGTTTGGCAAGAGATTCCATCTTATCCGTGAGGGATTTGATGGCCTCTGTTTGATTATTAAGTGTAGAGAGTGGGGCAGATGATGAAGTTGTTTCACCACTGTTCCAGTCATGATGATGCATCGTCATGTTCTCGAGCAATTCCCATGCTTCGTCTGCGGTTTGGTTCATCAGATTCCCTTGAGCGGCAGCATCGATCGTCGTTCTATGATTTACCGTAAGACCATTGTAGAAGGTACAGATTTGGGCTTACCGTTCTAGCTGGTGATTAGGGCATTTCTTTAGCAGGGTTTTGAAACGCTCCCACGCAGTATAAAGAGATTCATCGTAACTTTGTTTGAAGTTAATGATGTCATTCTTCAGTTTGGTTTGTTTAGAAGGAGAGAAATATTTAGTTAGGAATTTAGTAGCCATCTCCGTCCATGACGCGATGGAATCTTTTTCCAATCCTTCAAACCAAGTTTGAGCATAATGAGTGAGAGAATAGGGGAACAAGTATAGCCGGACTATATCTTGTCCTATCCCTGGATGTTTGTAGGAGTTCGAAAGAGATATGAATTTATCAAGGTGAGAATTAGGATCGTCATTCGGTAATCCGTGAAATTGACAGCTATTCTGGATGAGCTGGATGATGTGATGTTTTAACTCGAACGAGTGTCCTTGAATCTCTGGAAATCTAATTGGTCCTCCTCGACCTTCAATCGAGGGTTTGGTATTTTCTACTAAAGTAACGCGTAACGCCATTTGGTTTCTGATTCTTGCTTCCTTGCGTGCTTTAGAGATTATTGCGTCTGGATCAGGTAGGAATAACAACGGCCCTGGTCTAGATCGGGTTTGGGTCATACACTAGGTATGCCTTTTTGTTTTTAATTTTTCGCAAATAAGCTAAATTATAATAACCTAAACTAATCTAATCTAATCTAAGATAATCTAATTTTAATCTAAGGTAGTCTAAAGTAATCTAATCTAAGGTAATCTAAGGTAATCTAATCTAAGGTAATCTAAGGTAATTAACTAACTATCCTATGGTGGAATATGTTTTTGGTTCTGGCTACTGATTCCCTGGTATTTCGGTAATAGAGCTTCGCACGAACTATTCAACAAACCAGGTGGCCAGGCCGACTACGGAGAGACAGGATTCTTTTGGTCCCAATATAATTGGCGACTGTTTGGAAAATCCAATAACAAAGTCCGTGTATAATTGTCTTTCTTAGACACCACTAAATGCTTGTGAATAAGTTTGATAGAGAGCAGTATTGCCTGATACCAGTTCCCCGGCAGTGGTGCCAAAAACTTTATATCTCTCCTTATATGGCCGAAACGGACTGTTTTTATTTGCGCGGTGTCTTTAGGCCGCGGCTCGCCAGGATCAGCCACTCGTGGGAGAGGGTACAGTTTTAAATTTATATTTAGCGGGGCCTAAATCTTACTACTCCTTATGAGTAAGGGAAGTATGACCTAGAGTCGTATTTTTGGGATATCAGTAACATCGAACCTATATTTTAGCCTAAGATAGTTAGGGAGTAGTGAATAATTATTTTGGGATTTTCTAATTCATAAGATAGATAAAGTAAATGCGATAAAATTTGTAATTCAGATAAGGTTAAAGTAAGCGCATACTATGACTTCATCAGTTATTCTGCCGTGATTATGGAATGCTGGCTCATGAATAGGCAGAGGCCTTGTATTCATTACACTGGTCCTAAATGCCCCTGTCATAAGACATGTCACTGGGTACTGCGTTAGGCTTGAAGATTCTGAATAGATAGCAACGTCCCTTACCCTTGACGCCCGTGCAGTATGACTACAGGCATACACGTTCAGACGGCTCATCCAATTGAGCGACTCGGTTGGGTGATGTATTAACATTCCAAAATGGTCTAAACTTTCTTAATCGTAATAGAATACATGGTTTACCATATCCGAGAGACGTGATGCGTTTTCGTTAATGATTGGTAAAAGATAGTTAGGCCCTTAAAAAGAGTTCAACCATAAAGAACACCATGGTCAAGTCAAGATGACTTCCATGAACACGTTCGGTTATCCTAACGGTCCAATCCTTTATGTGTCTAATCAAACAGTTCCTTAATTAACTAAGAATCCCTCAAGCGGGGTGCAATGCTTGAGACCGCATAATGGTGCAGTGTACTGGTCAACACTAACCGTGTTTCATGGCCTTACTTAGCAGAGGTACAGCTTACAACAACCACTGTGCTTCAGCGTGCACGTACGAAGTTTATATGCTTGGTGACTACACTAGCATGGTCTGGGACCGACAATGTACTAGGGGTCTAGTCAGATGTTTCACTACGAAAGAGTCCTCAGTTGGAATCCAAAGCTTGATAGACTTACTACAACCGGTGTGCCTCAGTCGATCTTACGTTGTATCCGATAGACTTCTCTTACCAAGGGGTGACACAGATAGTATACTCTGAATCGGGGTTCGCGACTTCCCAATAACAGAGCCTATAACTAAGTTCTATTAGTTGGAAAAGTGATTGAGTTTAAAGCATAATCGGAAAGCATTTCAACAGCATACACAAACCATAATATTATTCCGGCATTATAACTGCTTACATCATAGCATACACTAAAGATAACTACTCGCTAATCATGGCAACAATATAATAAAACATTTATATAAGATAAAGGATAGAGGTACCAGTAGATTAAACGTGTTCTGAATACAAAAGTGACAACTTCAAGACTCCAGACCACTCATAATACAATCTTCAGCGTTCGCCTCCGGGTACTTAATTTCCCGCTCGGAGGTGAGAAGGCTTTGAAAGTATGACTAATATTGTACAAGAGAGAGAAAGAAGTGAATTAAAGTGTGTGTTGGAATGAATGACAAAGACCCATTAAATAGACTAGGAAAATTCCAAAATACACCTGGCAGGCCGTATGGCAGGCCGTATGGTGGGGCGTATTTGGCAGGCCGTATGGCTGGCAGGCCGTATGGTGAAGTCACCTGGTGGCACGTATCTGGCAGGCCGTATCCATAGTGGCAGGCCGTATGGTAGGCCGTATGGCAGGCCGTATGGTGTGCTGGTCAGCCTTGATTTCCTGGATCGTAACTTGATTTCTTGTCTTTCACCGTTTTCGCTCTAGAATTTTCGTTTTAGCTCCGATTCTCTTGATTCTTTTTGCACCGCCTTCGTAATTACCTGTTCTTCAATTCTAATCGACGAAGTGGGTATTTTGTCGATAAAGTTCGAATCTTTCTTGTTTTTGGGCCTTAATACCGGGGTGAAAACATGACTTTTTAGCCGATATCATCTATCAATAGGATTCGCGCTTACATGCTCTTACAACATGTAAATATTAGTTACCAAGCTATTAGGGAAGATATGCAAGGTGGTACAACTCAACGTAGAATATATTTTAAGTACTTGTGTCCATGGCGAAAAACATAAAATGCATGTATTCTCATCCCAAAATATTTTTAGAGTTTAAAAATGGGACTATATACTCACGGTAGTAAAAGTATATTAATAATAAGTTTTCAGCTTATTAAAAATATGGCCGTCGTCCTTGGATTCAACGAACCTATAACAATAAAAATGATTCAGATAATAATACGACATGTGAATAAAATAAAACAAGTTCATAGAATACTTATATATTAATTTTTAACATTTTTATGTTAGTAGTCCTTTGTTAGTAGTCCAAAATAGTCCGAAATATCCAATAATCGGTATATATATAATCTTAGATTTACCCCCACGACGTATTGTATATGTATTGTCTTTGCATCAACCCCGAGACGTATTGTATACGTATTGTCTTAGAATATATCAAAACGCATTGTATACTTATTGTCTTAGGATTTTTCAAAACGTATTGTATACTTATTGTCATGGAATGTACCAAGATTATTATATATATATACAATCTCGGAATTAACTAAGATTATAATATTTTGTTATACTAATAATAACATGTCCAAATATATATAGGATATAGGAAAAGTCAGCAAGGATATGGTTAATATAGTTTTTTACAATATAAATTTCGTCCATACAACGTTAATTTTAGCAGATTTTGTTTTGCTCACCAAATATTCATTACAACTCCGTTTAAAGTGAATCAAATTGCTATGGATTCCTTAAGAAGTTAATTTTTCAAAAATAATTCGAAAAGTTCAGCCCATGTATTAATATTCAGAGTTTTACCCTCTTTTTGTGCCGGTGGACAGATTTGGAAGAATCCCGGCACCCACCCAATATATGATTTTTGATAAAATACTTCCACTTTGTCTAAAATCATGAAAAAAATACTGGAAGTCTTATTTACATATATTAACATATTTCCAAAGTCTTAGCCTCAAACTCAAAGTCTAAGATAGGTTTTTAATTCCTAACCCAAAACAGCCCGCTTTTTACTGAATGGAGATTAAACGATATATGTTAAGTTTCAAGGTGTTCTTCATGTGTACAAGTTATAAGTTCTTATATTAACTTAATATAACATCATAATACATATAAATAAGTGTTATTAGAGTTAAGTTAGAAAGATTAGATTAGTTCTTCAAACAAGTTTAGAATCAACTAAACTATGTTCTAGTTTATAAACTCTTATATAGATAGCTATAAACATATGAATTGAACAAGAGTTGAAGTAGAGTTTTTACCTCAAGTTTAGAATGTAAAGTTGCTAGAAAGAAGTAGTATAATAAAACTTGAGAGAGTTCTTGCAAGTGTATGTGAAAATTGGAAGTAAAATTTGGAAAATGAATGTGTAAAAATGAGTTAGAAATGGTGCTTATTTATAGGCTTGAAAATTTGGTTTTTAGTGAAAATATCTAAGATAAGTTAAAATATATTAAGTCATGGATGGCATATTAAATTGATTAGGTCATGGTTGACATATTACACAAATAATTGCATATTTCTATTGGTATATACTAATAGTAAATACTTCTAGAAGCTGTGTATAATACGGATAAAAATACCGTATGAATGCGAGTAGAATTCTTGAGGAAATTGAACGAAAATACGAGTATAGCTATCCTTTATATGTATTGGTATATTATAAAGTGTATTTAATACTTGCAAGGATGTATTTACACTCGTAATACATTATATGTAAATACATTTTAACATAAGTTAATTACGTCGTTTAAATAGTAACATATATATTGTTCAAAAACTCTTTAAATTAGTAGTATGAAAATATATATATATATATATATATATATATATATATATATATATATATATATATATATATATATATATATATATATAAGACTTTGTTAATATACTTAATGAGATATTTAATTATCATATTTTCAAGTTAAATATATATAAATCCATATATATACACAATAATTAAATAATTAAACAACTAAATCAAGTTATGACGTTCGTGAATAGTTGGAATAAAAGGGTGACCAAAAGCTTGTGTAAAACTCTTTCTGGAGGTTCAAGACTTATTAAAATTCATTGCTTATCAAGTCGGAATTATTAAATCATGTAAATAGTATAATCAAGTAGTCAGAAAAATCCAGGTCGTTACAGTTACTGAAAGAAGAAATAGAACCCTTATTAAAGCAGCCAGAACCATGCTATACCAATCAAATGTTGCCCTAAGGTTCTGGGCTGAAGCTGTGAATACAACATGTTATACTAAAAATAGGTCCTTGATTGTGAAGAAACATCGCAAAACTCCTTATGAGTTATATCATAAAAAGGTGCCTACTATTCATTACTTCCATGTATTTGGGTGTAAGTGCTATATATTAAATCAAAGAGATCAGCTTGATAAGATGAGGCCAAAGTCTGATGAAGGTATATTTATGAGATATTCTTCTGTATCTAAAGCTTACAGAGCATATAATCAGAGGAGAATGAAGATTGAAGAATCCATCAATGTTTCCTTTGATGAAAGTTCTTTAGAAATACATCAGTCATTTAGTACTGAGCTATCTGCACTTGGAGAATTGTCAAATTTAATTTCAGAATATAGTGTTCAGACTCAGGATTCAGAGTCTGAGTCAGATGAACCAAACTTGTCTGGATTGAGAAATGAAACTGCAGATAATGCTCACACAGAAGAACCTCCACAGGAAGATGAATCTGTTCTAATCAAGAGAGTGATCAGTCATCAAATACCACCTTGGATCTCATTGTACCTACTAGAAAATCATCTAGAAATATAGTTCCTCCAAAGCATCTTGAGCACTATGTTGTGGATCCTACAGGGTTGCCTAAGCCTAGTTCCTCTTCTCAGACACCTGTGTCTAACTTTGCTACAGCAAATTTCTGCTTCTTTTCTAGCTTTTTCTCACTGATTGAGCCTAAAGAAGTTGATGAGGCACTGGGTGATAATGACTGGGTTGAGGCTATGACTGAAGAATTGACAGAATTTGAAAGGAATGATGTATGAGAATTGGTTCCAAAGCCTGCTGGTAAAACTGCCATTGGCACAAAAT